>NW_027500919.1:0-51591 GCF_021521415.1 Bidens hawaiensis
TTTTTCTAGAGTGTGCGAAGCAAGATCAAAATAATGCTGCCAGAACAAGTAACTAGAAAACATATAACAATATATTACAAATAAAACATTCTATAATATACTTACATATAATGCATCCCATAATTTAAGATGCTTTTAAAGAAAAGGAAAAATAAAATATAAACACTCTATCCCGACAACATGTCGTCGGGAGAAGTATCGAGTCAACGGTTGGTTTAGTCAAATTTGGTCTCGCGTATTAACAATTGACACGTGTATTGACCAATCAAGAAATTTGGGATTTTCTATCCCGGCAACATGTCATCGATAGGGTTGGATATACCAACAACATCATGTTGTCGGGATAGGTGTCGTTGGGATAAGCTTATATTCTTGTAGTGCTAGGGCTTACAATTTGACATATTGGCACGCTGTAAAATATCCGAGGCATAGGATGATCATGAGAGAAAAAAAAGCCTCCATTTTTCTTGTGAACTACGACGCCAAGGAAATGATGTAGTGTTCCTAAGTAGGTCATGTTGAATATGAGGGCAAGGCTTGAATAATTTTGCGAAGAAGGTCGTTATTAGAAGCTGTGAAGATGATGTAATCCACATATAGGAAGAGATAAGCCATTTGATTTCCATGTTTGTAATGAACAATGAAGTGTCACACAAGCTCCTATAAAAACCACATTTTGTGATATATGTTGCAAACTAGAGGTACCATGCTCGTGTTCTTGATTGAGATAGTAAAGAGATTTGTTTAACTTGCAAACGATCTTTGGATTGTTGAGGTCGACGAATCCTGGTGGTTGAAATGTACACGGTCTCTTTTGGGTCACCATGAAGAAACACATTTTTAACATCTAGTTGGTGAATAAGCCGGGAGTGTGAGACCACTAAGCTTAGGACCATGTGAATGGTGCTCAGCTTAACCACGTGACTAAGATGGCTTGGCTTTTGCCATTCACTACAAGTCGTGCTTTGTGGTGTCCGAGAGTTCCATCGGAATGGGATTTGTGTTTGAATAACCACCTATAACGAATTGACGGATTTGCTCGTGATAAACGATCGAGATGGGTGTTGTGAAATCAAACGATCGAACACATAATATAAAGGATAAACGATCTCGTAATCGGTACAAGATTCATATAATAAACGAACACCGATCCCACCCAAGGTGAGCTCTCTTTGGGTGGGTAATTTACAACATAAAAGCACATATTAAAACAGAAATTATACGTCCTATTATAGCTAAATAGAATAACCTAACATTCTAGAATATTTCTCCTTGTTGAAGCTAAACGCGTGCATCGAACGGATCCGGATTGCTCGCTAATTTTAACCGATTGATTGACCAAATATATATTTAACAGGTTTTGACACTTTGATATCGTAAGCTTTTTGCCTTACACCTACTAATATATAACTTATAGAAGAATACGGAGAAAAGGTAGAGAGTTTACCTTGATCAGAAGTGATGTGAGCCAATGTTCCCTCATCCATGTACCATTGAACATCTTTCGGGTCTAAAGTCATGGTGTTGATCGTGCCGACCAGTTAGGTAGGTTGTCTTTGTGATTGTAGGTGGGTTGAGAAGGCTTGTTGTGGGGATGGCCACAGTTGTTGCAAGCTTGTGAACCAGATCTATATGCGGTTGATCAACAGAGGCAGAAGTAAGGGCTTGTTCTGTAAGATCGAGCGGTGGTCTCACGAAAACTTTGACGGTTATGCTCTAATTTTAGCATGCTACATGCCGTTTCCCATGGAGGAAATGCTTGATTGAGATAGGCGCCAACAATATTGTATTCCCTAGCCTCGAACAAGTTTATGAATCAACTGATTCTTGGTGACAACACAATCAACATCGACTAGTCGATCGGCCAACTCTTTATGCCATTGGAAGTAGGCCTCGAGGGAGGGCATATACACGACAGTGAGGTTGGTGATTTGTTGTTCGAGAGCCGCCACATGAGTACCTTAGTTATTCAGAAAGAGGCCTTTGATTCGGGTCCAAGCTTCATAAGCTATTGAGGACAAGAAGATCGTCCGATAATGCTCCATAAATCCATAGAAGGACAATGGAGTCAATCTCGACCCAAGACTCGAAAGTGGGGTCGGTTTTGGAAGGGGTGATGATTTATCAATGTGGCGAAGCACCTTATACCCATGGGCATGCATTGAAACATACTTATCTAAGATGAATAAGAGACTTTTACCCCGTCAAGAACACGAACCTCCTGTTTATGTTCGTGATGGTGTACACCAGCGGAGAGTTCTTGGTAGATGTTTCTACGAATGGTGGTATAAAGTCCCGCGGCGGCAAGGGGAGATCTAGGTCAATGGCGGATCTAGTCGGAAATCTTAGGTGTAACGTAAAATATTTTTTACCGTATTTCATACAATGTAAATGGATTTTTTTACCGTATTTCATACAATAACTGGATTTTTTAAACCGAATTTCATATAATAACCTTTTCTTAACTTGTTGTTGGACAAAGATCATCATTTTATTGGAATTTTCGTTTAATAAGATTGCTAATAAGACGTTGTCATGTCATCTTACAAGTTCCCTAATTTTAGAAGAAACAAAATTCAAACCCCAAATCCCTAATCAATTCCAATTTACATTGTCCAAATATCCAATAAACCATAATCAATCATTTAAATATTCAATTGCCATAAACAAATCTAAAATAATAATTTATAGAAACAAATTAACAATTACAGTTTTAGATAATATAAAAGAATAACTAAACTGAACAAGTAGAAGTCGAACCGTGAAAAAGAGACCGAGGGAGCACCGGTCATCAGCTACTAGGCTACAACGTGGAGGTCGGTGACCGGAGGAGGGCAACAGGGTCTGGGCAGCATGGGGTGGACAGTGGCTAAATGAGACTTTGTTTTGTTGAATGTTAAAGTCTGGCCTAATCCAAGAGTCCAAGCGTAAGGGAACAATGAACAATTTTTATTTGGTTTGGGCTTTAATTTGGTTGGACTTTACACTTTAATTGGGCTTTAATTGGTTTTAGCCTTTTAATTTGGTTGAGCTTTAAACAAATATGAGTAACGTTATATTATTTTCAAGGTAGCGAAACACAAAAACTGACTGAATAAAAAAAAATTCACTACCGACGAAAAGTCGAGGGGTAGCGGATGTAACTCCTGGTTAGTAGCTAGCTACGTCCGCTCCTGACCGACGCTCTGATGCCATGAAAGTATTACAAATGGTCGATGATTTTGCTATTGACTATTTGGAGAAATATAGTACAATTTACATAGGGAACATAGGAAAAACAATCACATTCCTAACTATCAGGCGATTACAATAAATGCATTACAAACTCTATAATAATTTCGGTTAAACTTGCATTGGTACTTTGTTGATATCCAATGGTAACCTCTTCTTCCGTGATGTCTTCATTTGTCAGCAGTATCGCTGGTACGTCACCATCGGTAGCAAAGTAGTAACTTGTCATCAATATGAAGTTACTCTATCAGTAGTGTGTTCATCATTAATTCTAACTTCCATCAGTAGTAAGTTACATTAGATAATATTTCTAAATTTATTACTGGATCCATTTCTAAAATTAGATGCCCTTGCTTTTAGATGTAAAAATTTGAAGTTCAAAGAGAGGGACAAAGTGAAGATTGACTTGTATAAATGTGGATTCATGTGTAATTCCTGTAGTGGCTGAACTATAATGAGCAATTCCCTTATAAAAGAAGAAAATGAGAAAAATTGATTCGAGGAAGAAAAATAGTCTTCCGATCATGGAATTGTTAATTTCTTTAGATTCGAAGATATTTTTAGCGGTCATTGTTAATCCGATCATTTATGAATATCACATCCGTTATTTTTGGAAGTCTGTGGTCTTTTCTATCGAAGATAGTGTTAAAATGCTTCCGAGCTACTATGGACAACAAGACTTGGTTATCACAGAAGGAATTATTAGAAAGCTTTCCGAATTTGATGATCAAGACGACGTTCATTCTTTTCCCTCTTCAAAAGTTATAAGAAATTAAAAACTTTAGACGAATGGGTTACAAAGGTACATATGAGTATACAACAATTCGCAAAATTATGGTGTCTTTTACCAGAGATTATTAATGCATATTGTTCTACAAATTTCTATCTCCGAGAAAAGCTGGTTGGGATGATATATCTCACACTATCTTTTCTTGTGGTTGGTCTGGTGGTACAAAGCCTTTCAGCTATTCATCTGTAATTTTTGAAGTTTGAAACATAATCTTCAAGGATAAGTTCGGTACAGGTTTCTTGATGTATCCCAGATCTCTAAAATACATTATTAATCAGGAGCGTAAGGATTTGTCTCAAAAGAGTGAAACAATTAAATTGGAGCATTATAATTTTAAAGTCTTTAATAATATCCATAATAGTCTTGCAAGAAGTACATTTACTGGTAACAGAATCATCATCTGAATATGGACCTAATTCATCTTTTTTGTCCTCCAGGAAGTTGAAAGTTAGTGTATCCTCTAGATGGATCTCACAACTTTACTCGGATCAATCCGTGTTGTTAGTTAGCGGAAATCACCAACAACACTCGGATCTCGGATCTTAGTTTTGTATATATAAAGGAGAGAAAAAGAGAGGTTTTGTGGAGAGAAGTTTTATTTCCAAGAGTGTTATCTTCCTTAGTTGCTTTGGAGAAATGGGTAAAGGGTGACCCTTTTATAGGGTCTCTATTTCTCAAAAGTTTACATTTTTACAGTACAAAATAGACATACTGAGTATGTAATACACCGACTAAATTGAAAGATATACACAATCCTAATACTAATATAGAATATTGGCCCTATAGTTCCTCAACCCATTGCTCAAATTGACATGATGTTCAAAATTAAAAGACATACAAGATAATATTCAATCTGAGACCCATTTGAAAACTGAACCTGAATTATTCCCACATCTCCAAGCAATGAGATAATTAGGTCTCCTCCACCTTATTACTAATTTGTTAACTCACCATCTATTGAGTCTCATGAGAATGTTCAACATATTTCAGAGGAACTGGTGAAACAACTTTATAATTTTACAGTAACTTTGTTTTGTTGCAAATGTGTTAGAATAAAATTTATAATTTTTGAAGGTTTGCAACTATTATTTTATTTTAGTGCCCTAATATACATATAAATAATCAAAATTAACAAAAGCAAATTCTAAAAACTATAAAAATCACAAATGTTGTTTTGTACAGTAGTTTATCATGATAATTTTTATACATTAATTATTTTTTTAAATAAATTTTCTAGGATTGAGTATGTCGAGGCTCCTTTATCAAGTTCTTTGCTTCGTCTTTATTTCTTGAAATTTAGTACCTATCTTGATCCGAGAGCTTGAACGATTTTGGATAATTCTTTATTTTCCGTTCTTGTAGACTTGAATTTCAATATTATTTTATGGGATCGGTAACAACAATTTTTAGAAACATCATATGCGGGAGGCTCGACATCTAATTTTCTTTTGTTGACTTTCTTGAGCCAACTGGTTTCGTTCCTTTGTCGTTCGACTGATCTTCAGACATGATCAGTTCACTTTTAGGTTCAACAACCAACTTTCACGTTCTCGTTTTCTTTTAAGCGTTTCAGCATCTGCAACTTCAGTCTCTGCATCCATCCAAGCAGACTTGATGTTGATCTACCTATCCATGTACAATTGCACAAAACTTAGAACAAATAAGATTCGTTCACGTACCCTCTCAAGGGTCACAGAAGAATGGTACGAACAAATAAGATTTTTTTTTTATTTTATCTTGACTTTTTATAAAAAAAAACTAATTTCAATCTCTCAACTTGTAATGATTTGTTTAAATCACAGTTTCCAACAAACTTTACATGAATGACCTTGACAACAAAACACATGATTTTGAATAAAACAAAGGTTTAATAAAATATATATGAACGCAATAAAAACTTAGAATCTTTTTGGCATTTTCATATATTTTAATATTACGAAAATATATACATAATGTTTTGTATTTTTGTATGATGAAAAATGCTAATAATAAACATAAGCCGTAAGCATTTTTATTAGAAAAATCGCAACAAGGAATCACATTGTTTGATAATGTCCTAGATTACATTTCTATTTCAATATTATTATGCTAGGAACCCAAAGTCGATTATAGATATATTTTGTCCATTTTAAACTTAACAAGTATTTCGATGTCAACGTGATATGTTAAGGTATGTATTAAGTGCAATACTTGTGTGGTCCCCATTTAATTTAACAAATTACCGAGCTATCATACCTCGGGCATAGTTTCTGTTCATCAGATCACCTCGAATACCGCTAATGATTGATTAAAACATTTTAAGAACATTTAAACATTTTGCAAACTTTTACAAACATTAAAGGTTGAACCATGGACTTTACTTGCCATGCAGTTTGGATTTACATGCATTCATTTAAAGTGTTTAGGACTCACTTGCTTTCCCCACCTCAAGTGGTTCTAATATACCCCTTTGCTTGTTAATTATCAACATTGTGTTGATTTTAAAGACTTTTAAGCACTTTGCTATTTTTCTGTCTTTTCATTTTAGTAATTTTTAATAGTTTTTTTAGATAGAGAAAAAAATTTGCGGTTTTATTTCTTGCTACAATAACTTGCTATGGTACTTGACTTGATTGCTACAATACCTTGACTCAATTTGCTACAGTGCTTGACTTGATTTGCTACAGTGCTTGATTCGATTAGTACTCGACTTGATTTGCTACAGTAAACTTTTTTTTTAAAAGATAACACCTAAATTACTAATAAAGTTACAAAGACTCTAGTCTTAAAACCACTAGATTCGAGAGTTTTGATAGAAATGGGAAGAGAGGGCTCGTTTAAAGACTTTCCGCTCATCTCCCGTATTCGACTTGAATGCGATAGGCTTTTCGCTCCTCTCCTGCTTGGAAGCTTTCTTTTAGTCGGAGAAGCGATACCTGTCAACTGTGACGGAGACTACCATCGACCGACCTTAGGAGGGATACTACCACCCATGAGGGTCTTGTTGCCTAGAGGCATCCCCTCAAATGAGATTTATCAACTCTACAACAGCTCTGGTTTTAGCAATAAGAGCCTACCTTCCGAGTCCTATATTCTAGTTACTAGCTTCAAAGGAACTACTAAAAGAAGGAGTTAAAGCATCGAATAGTGCTACCTACGAGTGAGTCACCCACATGGTTACCTGTCTAAAGGAAAGGTGCGTCAAAGTTTTTCAATCAAATCTGAACCAGACATAAAAACTCAAAAACACCAATAACAAAGATTTGATGATTTTTGTGTAGATCTAAGGTGTAGGTCCTCTAAAATTAGTTAATAACACGAAAAACAACCTCAAATCCAACAAAATCTAAGATTAAAATCCGAAAAGTATGATCCAAAAACCACAAAAAGTTGGGCAATTGTAGGTCCTAAATAATGGATCTCACACCTTTACTCGGATCAATATGTGTTGTTAGTTAGCGGAAATCACAAATAACACTCAAATCTCGGCTCTTAGTTTTGCAAACACATACAAAAGAGAGAAAACTGTGAAGTTTTGTAGGAAGTTGTATGGAGAAATGGGAAAGTGACCCTTATAGGTGATGGTTGGATAAAAGTTAGCTAGTTTTATATATTAATTAGTTATATTTAGTTAAATAATCGAATGAACATTGGTACTTCAAGCATTGTTTACATGTTTCAGGATATTGGAAGCTATGGAGCTTAACGAGGATATTTACAAGCTTGGAACGAAGATCAAGAAGTGAGAGATTGGACGTGCACGCATTACGAGGCATTCTAAGAAAAGAAAAATGAAAAATATGAAGTTTTACATCTTCGCGATACGCGAAGATGCAAAGAAGGGCAACTTCGCGATACGCGAAGTTGCAGTATGTCGGCCGCGACTATTTTGTCCTTCGCGATACGCGAAGAAGCATGCTGGGACATCTTCGCGATACGCGAAGATGCTTAAGTCGGCCAAAAATTTAGGTTTTGCCTTATATAAACCCTTTAACCTCCCCATTCGGTTATAGACGACTTCCAGAGGCAAAAGAGGCTGCTTAGGACGATCTTCCATCATTCCAAGGCTTCTGGTTCATCTCGGGTTTACCCATTAAGATAAGTGATATAATCGATATGTCGATGCTTGGCTAAGTTCTTTGTTCATTCTAGGCTAGGTTTTTGTGTATTTTAACTTCTGACCAGATTCTAATACTTAAGGTTTATGAGCTTGATTGAGTTATTGCTTTGGTCTTGCTTAATTATTGATTGATTATTTAAACAACTTGTGTTTGGGATTAGTAATTGATGCATTATTTGTTTGGTTGTGTTCATCAACATTTAGGGTTTGAGCTCTTATGTCATTGATTAGTTATCATCAAATATTGTTTCTTCATTGGTTTTAACAAACATAAGTTGGTAATTAGGTAAACCGAGTTCAATTGTGTCATCAATTCGGTTAGGGTATCGTTTGACATCACAATCAAACTATTAGGTTTAGTAATTACTGCGTAATCAAGGGAATCTGGGATTAAGTTGAATATCACATTAACCGAACCTAGAATGAATGTTTTAATTAATATTGTTTGCAAAGTCTTTAAGTAATAATTAAGTTTTAATTAAATCTTTCCTAAAAACCGCTTGACATCGCCTGCCCGCCGTAGTTAACTAATTAATTTAGTCCTATTGAATATAGCACTTTCCTTGAGTCCCTGTGGAGACGACCTTACTTACCCGTACTAGTTATAGGTATTTAAGTCTTAATTAATTGTCTTTGAGTAGACCACGACAACCTACGTCAAAATGGCGCCGTTTCCGGGGACTCAACGTGCGTGCTAGTTTGGTTTAGTTTAAATTTAGCGTAATTTAGTTTAATTTTAGTTAATTTCTTTTCTTCGTTGATTTTACACGGGGTGTGTGCTTGTTTGTGGTGTGCAGTTAATCTCTTAGGTTGATGCATACGAGGTTTGCACGAGACAAGGAGGTGTTGCAGTTTAATCCCGAGATTGAGAAAGCCGCAAGAAGAAACCGAGCAAAACAAAGAAGGGGTTAAACTTCAAGACCGAAAGAAGAAGACATGAATCATCAAGAAGATAATCCCTACCTTGTTCCACCTGTGTTTCAACCCGATGACCTTAACCCGCCGCACAATCGAGAAAAACCCATTCCACAAAACCCACCAATCCATGACCTACCACCATTCATCCCACCAATTCACCAAAACCGAAACCCGAGAGCTCAAAGAAGATATCAAATGAGAGATGATCGTTCAATCCACCTCACAATAGAGTCGAGTTCGAGTATGATCGACGGAGGGGATTTGACGATTTTGATGAGTTTGAGGATGAAGAAGAGATGGAGGATGATCGGGGGTCAACCCCCCCCCCCCCCTGTCAACAACCGAGAAACCGCCGAGCCTAAAGACAACAGGAGATTCCCGAGCCGCAGTTTCCCGAATATGAGTTTGATGATGGGGTTCCGAGGGCATTTGTTCCACCGCCCGTTCGGGGTTCAAAGCCACTTCATTCCACAAGTGGCCACGAACCCGCTTCCCATTGTAATCCCGGTCCGAGAAGGAAGAACGTTTTCAGTAAGGCAAAGTAACCTGACCGGGATGCCTACTTTTCATGGGAAAGCATCAGAAGAACTGTACTTGCACTTAGTGCGAGTTTAATGCGATTTGTGCCACCATCTCGAGTCAAGGGTTTACTGCTGATGAAGTCAAGCTAGTTGTGTTTCAGTTTAGCCTTATCCATCAGAAATTTTCAACAAAATTCGGGTGAGACGTTTCATGAAGCATTTACGAGATTCAAGAGGTTGTTGAGAACTTGTCCGCATCAAGGGATTGCGTTGTGGGAGTTGATCAAAGCGTTTCATGATGGGTTGTCGAGTGACGATGTGCGTGATCTTCAGTCGACCACAAATGGGTCATTTTTGACTAATGATGAGAATGAAGATTGGCAACACTTAGAGAGGCATGCAATGAATTCAAAAGGGCAAACTCAGTCGAATCGCATGGTAAAAAGGGCGGTTGTGAAAGCAGTGGATAGTGGTGAGTCGGATGATCGTATGGCCAGGTTGGAGAGAAAGTTGGATCAATTGATGGGTGTGGGAGTGAAAGAGAAAGGCAAGTCAGGAAAGACATATCCAGTTTGCGAGGGCTGTGGTGGAATAGGCCATGAAGAGGAAGAAGAGGAGGTGAACTTTGTTCAGGGTGAGAAGAGGTACAATAATAATATGAATTCAAACACCTATCACCGGGCCTCCGAAACCATCCCAATTTCAGCTATGGAAACCCGAACACGCAGCAAAACCCAAATTTTCAAGGGAATTCTCAAAAAGCAGGTTATCAGTCAAATCAACGTCAATATGGGAACGAGAGGGGTAGCGGTCAAAGCGGGTATAATCAAAGAGAATCGGGGGGTTACAACAAGAGTTATCAGCAAGGTCAGCAAAGTCAAGGGGCAGCTCAAGGTCAAGGAAGTTCTTCAGGTAATCAGGATGAGTCGATTAAGGATGTGATGAACTTTTTGAAGTAGATGAAGACAGATCAGGATGCTCAGAATAAAAGCGTGAATCAAAGATTAGAGCTCCAAGAGAAAGCTAATGCTGCGAGAGACAAACAGGTGAGCCAACTTGCAGAAGAGGTGGCTAGTTTGAAGAGGAATCCATCCAAGCTACCAAGTGATACTATGAAGAACCCAAGCCATCAGAGTAGCAGTTCATCAAATGGTAAAATCGTACACATTAGTGCAATCACCATTGAAGATCATGGGGTGAACGACACAGTTGAAGAATTTGAAATAGAGGCACCACTTATTCCCATTCAAATTGGAGAGTTCAAGACCACCAAGGCGCTGGTTGATTATGGTGCGAGTGTAAGTGTTCTACTAGGGAGTGTTTATGACCGGTTTGAGTTTGGACCTTTACAAGAAGTTGACACCACATTGGTGTTAGCTGATTTCACTCGAAGACGGCCCCGAGGGAAGTTGGTTGGAGTTGTAGTAAAGGTTGGTGAGTTTTATTATTCTAAAGATTTTCTTGTTTTGGATTATGAACTGGTAGAGAATGAAGAAGAGCCGAGAGTGATATTGGGGAGACCATTTTTGGCAACATCAAATGCTCAAATCAATTGCCGAGACGGAATAGTGTGCATGGCCTTTGGTAATCGTAAGTTAGTTTTGCATATATTTTCAAATTCATTTGATTATTATTGTGAAAATAAATCTTTTAGGTTAGGTGCTACTAACATGTGTCTTCCTCATGTAAGTGAGGATGACACTATAGAAGAAAGTTTTGTTTTTGATAGGCCGAAGCGGGAGAGAGAAAAAGAGGAGCTAAATGCGGTAGAGATACGTGTTGCAAAGGTGGTAATGTCAGGAGATGATATCAAGCATGTAAGAGAAAACGTGATTCATAATGAGACTGGCAAAACAAGTAAGAAGAAACCGCCGAAGAAGGAGAAGGTAAAGAAGCCACCAGGGTTTGAGAATGAACAAAGACGGTTGGCATGCTTCGGGCCAAGGTGGAATGTTTTGGAAAGTGCACCACTATGTTGGAGGAGTAAGAAGAACGAGGTGGAGGAAGGTAAGCACTCCATTAGACCACCATAAACGCAAAATGAGGTAATGGTCTGGCTGAAGACCTTAACAAAAACTTAGCACTAACCGGGAGGCAACCCGGCCTTGTATTCAGGTACGTGTATATGTTTTGTTGTAGTTGAACTTTGTGGGTGTAGTTCACTATAAACCCTCACGAGACCATACTCGTCCACCCGGGCTACCGGGGGGTTTAAAGGGCTTGTTGCATACGCTAAATGCAATCGTGATTCCTACGAAAGTAAGTTAGGTCTTTTAACATTTTTACTCGTTTAACAAATTTGGTTATGAATTTAATTAATAATTAGTTGGTAATTTAAAATTAATAGTTTTGCAAACGGTTTAAAAGACCTATATTTTTAACATTTGTGAGAAGCGTGCTTCTACATGTTTGAGAGTTTGCAGATTTTGTTTTGAGAATTGAAGAGGTAGGTTCACCGAGAGATCACCGAGGGCATGAGAGTTGCACATGAGAGTTTTCTTTTCTATCAGGTGATTTTGTTTTCATAACCTTCTTTATTTTATTAGTATTTGTGTTAAAAGTGTAATTGTATTTGTGTATATTTAGTAATAACCACCTTTTGAAAATTGTCAAGTGAATTTTAAAACCCGTCCCTATTTTATGTCTTAAATTTTAAACATTGAGAATAATGTTTGCCTCAAGTGTGGGGATGGGAGATAAATTGAAAATTTAAAAGTTTTTATGTCTCTTGAATTAAGATTTTTGCATAATAATGGAAAATGATAGAAAAATTGGAGATTATTTTCAAAATTATTATATAATAAGAGATAAATAAAAACGGGTACACGTAATTTGAGATGTATTGGTAGGCTCAGCCGTGAGAATGAAAGGATAATTTGGTTGTTGACTTAATTGAACCTTAAATGCTTGATTTTTAGTGGGAAACGCCTTCAGGGTTTTGTTTGTTTAGCTAAGCCTGTGTAAGGACTGGAATGAAAGATTAGGCCATACTCAAGCCTTATTATTAGATTTGATCACTAAAAAAATATTTTTATATGAATAGTCTATAGTACAATGGTTGGATAGGCTTAACATTAGAGTATGCTAAATGGCTTGTGATATAAACATAAATGAAAATACTGCTAGTTAAGTGACTAACACTTCATAGGCGTATGGTTTTATAGCCTTAAATCATGTATTGATGGGATGCCCGGGGAACGGAGACCATGGGTCGGTATGCGGTTTATCATCTGGTATGCGTAAATCCTAAGTGGATTTATTCATATTAAAAACGCTTAAAAAGAGCAAACCCGCAGTTTATCTGCCAATTCATAAGTCAATAAACATGATCACAAAAAGTGATTTAAAAATACAAACTCACTACTGACTTGATTATCCACGCTGTTAGTCATATGGGTCCCTGTGCTCACGTCTCATTACCAGTAAGAAACGGACCACACGAGACACGTCATATGTAAGCCCTACACATGAATTCGTGCCTACTCACGTATGGTGATGGACTTCGGGGTATTGCTTGATAACGGGGGTATGTCATGTAGTGGGGGCTATTTACTAGTTGGTTACCTAATTGCACCTTAATCGTATCTAATAGCCATTTTGGTAGACTTTAATACTTAAGTTTGGGTTTTGGTTCGATAAAAATATCCAAGATTGTCTTAGCTATTACATATGGGCTTGAAAAATTGTACAAATTTTGATCGTCTAATCTTAAGGTTTAAGTCAAGTTGGGGTGGTCTGGTTCGGTAAAACTATAATGAAGCATGGTAAGGCGGCTTCAAAGGTGTGGGTTCCATTTTAATCATATGAACTAATAAAACTGTCGCACCTTATTTTTCCCGGTAAGTATTAAGGCGTGGGTCGCAATCGTGGTTTTTGTGTTCTTGTGCTTAATTAAGATAATTTATGAAGTATTTTGAGAATGATCTTTGATTCTGATTCCATTGCAAAGTCTTTTTCGGGACGAAAAAGGATAAGTGTGGGGATGTGATGGTTGGGTAAAAGTTAGCTAGTTTTATATATTAATTAGTTATATTTAGTTAAATAATCAAATAAATATTGGTACTTCAAGTATTGTTTACGTGTTTCAGGATATTGGAAGCTATGGAGCTTAACGAGGATTTTACGGGTTTGGAACGAAGATCGAGAAGTGAGAGATTGGACGTGCACGCATCACGAGGCATTCAAGAAAAGAAAAATGAAAAATATGAAGTTTTACATCTTCACGATACGCGAAGATGCAAAGAAGCGAAGTTGCAGTATGTCGGCCGCGACTATTTTGTCCTTCGCGATACTTGAAAAAGCATGCTGGGATATCTTCGCGATGCGCGAAGATGCTTAAGTCGGCCAAAAATTTAGGTTTTGCCTTATATAAACCCTTTAACCTCCCCGTTCGGTTATAGACGACTTCCAGAGGCAAAAGAGGCTGCTTAGGACAATCTTCCATCATTCCAAGGCTTCTGGTTCATCTCGGATTTGCCCATTAAGATAAGTGATATAATCGATATGTCGATGCTTGGCTAAGTTCTTTGTTCATTCTAGGCTAGGTTTTTGTGTATTTTAACTTCTGACCAGATTCTAATACTTAAGGTTTATGAGCTTGATTGAGTTATTGCTTTGGTCTTGCTTAATTATTGATTGATTATTTAAACAACTTGTGTTTGGGATTATTAATTGATGCATTATTTGTTTGGTTGTGTTCATCAACATTTAGGGTTTGAGCTCTTATGTCATTGATTAGTTATCATCAAATATTGTTTCTTCATTGGTTTTAACAAACATAAGTTGGTAATTAGGTAAACCGAGTTCAATTGTGTCATCAATTCGGTTAGGATATCGTTTGACATCACAATCAAACTAATAGGTTTAGTAATTACTGCGTAATCAAGGGAATCTGGGATTAAGTTGAATATCACATTAACCGAACCTAGAATGAATGTTTTCATTAATATTGTTTGCAAAGTCTTTAAGTAATAATTAAGTTTTAATTAAATCTTTTCTAAAAGCTGCTTGACATCGTCTGTCCGCCGTAGTTAACTAATTAATTTAGTCATATTAAAATTAGCACTTTCCTTGAGTCCCTGTGGAGACGACCTTACTTACCCGTATTAGTTATAGGTATTTAAGTCTTAATTAATTGTTTTTTAGTAGACCACGACAACCTACGTTAATAGGGTCCCCATTTCCCCAAGGTTTTCATTTCATGGGCCCAAGTGAGCTTACCTAATGGGCTTTTATCATACAAAATAAACATACTGAAATAAGCAAACTGAAAGACACACACAATCCTAACAATAATATAGAATATTAGCCCTACAATCTGACTATAAATAAACCGAAAGACATACATAATCCTAACATAATATAGGATATTAGCCCTACAAATTTGATTGCTAAAACTATAAATTTGTAAATTCCTAAGTAAATTCCATAATATAATATTGTAATGTGATTACTATATTACGTTTTAGACTACATATTGCTTTGAGATGATTTTTTTAACTAAATATTGCATTCTTTTTATAGGGATTAAACCCTTAACCTCCTATTTCACATCCCACCACCTAACTACAAAAGGTAATTTGTTGGAAAAAAATGTTAATTTATTGTTTGTACTTGGTCAACTTAATTTCTCTATTTATAGACCAATTTGTTGACAAAAGCTGTAAAGTTGACGGTTTTGACACGTAAAATTTGAAAGCATTACAACGTTAAGGTCATCATCGATAAAAAAAAATTAAATATTTATAGATAAAAATAGAAATACAGAGAACATTAATTTCTAATCACATAACAAAAACATGCAGTAGTTGAGACAATTAATTATCTCATATGTAAGCATCTATTAATGGTTCAAATCCCGCAGTAGGCGTGTTAGGTGGATATAGGAGTATAATTTATTTGTTAAAAGAATTAGCCAAATACTCAAATATTTTTACATATTTGGTTCTTTGAAGAAACAAATAACTAGATCAATCCTTAACAGCAAAGAGATGACAATTATGCTCGTTAAACCATAAGACTTTTAAAGTCTCTAAGACGCAATACGTAATTATTTTTTCTTGAACACTCCATAATATTTTGTTACAAATTATATTGCCCATGTTTCATTTTAGTTACAATTTATAAAGTTTTTAAGTGCTTTGGAAACAATAGTTTTTAGGGTCATGATTACTAAACAAGAGCATACATAAATACATATTACTAATATATATAAAAGAGTAGTTTGGCGACGTTGGACTATGATTGGTCTATTTGGCAAGATTTCATTGGACCAAGGCTTTTTTTTTTTAAAAAAAAAACTTGGATAATTATATTTCTAATTATCTTTGTTATGTTTGTTTTTTATCAGTTTAGTTCCAATACCAATATATCCGTAACGGATGTGATAAAAACTGACATCATTTGCGTAGACTTAGCGCATTTTATTTTAGTTATAGTACCGTAACGAAACTGACCGAATGACAATTCTTGTTTTTTAGTCCGGTTTTATAACGGACGTGAAAAACCCAACCAAATTTGCATAGACTCACCGCCAGGGACCAACAACGCTCGGGTTTTACCAACGCTCGAGTTTCACCGACCAACGCTATCCCAATGTTCCATCTCAATTTTTATAACTTTTTTTTGTTTTAGTTTCCGTACAATAACACATGTGATAGAAACTGACCGAACTCACGTCAACTTACCTCCTCAACACTTAGGCCCGGTAATGCTTGTGTCTTACCAACATTCGGATTTACCAACCTGCCCGGCGTAACGCGCCGGGTTAAAAACTAGTTATAAACAAACAAACTTTACTACATTTTCTTTAACGACTCTTAATCTACTCCTATTAAACATGTATAATTACATGTTGCAGAATTTAAACTCCCGACCTTTAAATTAGAGATGAAGCACCTTACTAGGGACAACAAAGTTACTACCCGTACCAAACAATTTATGTATATTTCATTTACTCTTCATTATTGTTGTTACAGTTAAGCGTAAAATAAATTACGTACTTTTTAGAATGCTACCAGCAAAACGGTCATTGGCGATTGCATCTTCTGTAACAAATCGTTGCAAATAGCCGTTTTAACTACTGTTTATATGAGTGTTTTAACTTTTTTAAGTACTATAAACAAGATTGTTAAATAAATCTTTTAGAATATTAATATAATACTGATACAATTGTCATAACTTCCCCCTTTTCTGTGATACGTTATTTGCTTTGATATTTTGGCCTTAATTTTAAAACTTTCAACAATATTGAGTAAATGGTATTTTATTACACCATCACATTAGACCGCATATTCACTATAAATAGGTAATCATTTCACCCAGTTAACCACACCTGAATTCCCAAGAAGATAAGCAAACTCCTATGGCAAACCCTTTTGCTTCATCAACACAATCCTCACTCTTTCCATTGACGTTCCCAAGCGTCAAAATCTCGAACGATGAGTATCATCATTTTTACAGTTACGAGCGTGCTCTATTTCATACCTTAGTTGCAGTTTTGCACTTTGGGGTGAATGAGGCAACACTCGTGATCGGGTTTCTATTGTGGCTGGAAAGAGGAGGGTATACCTCCTACGCTCTTGGTAAATTTTTTCACAATTCTTTGAGTGTGAGTGAAATCGATGAAGTTGCGGATGAGGTCCTTATATGCATTAAGTTCTTGCAGAAAACAGCAAGCAACCTGATGTCTGAGGGAAGCCGCAAAATCTGTAACATATCAAAGCTTCAATGTTTTCTTGATCAGAAAAGTATACATCTGGATGAGCTTTATGACTATGGCAATTTGATATATGATGAGGTTTGTTGCATTGCCACTGACGTTTCTGAGAAAGCTTTTGATGGCATGTTGAATTTGGTGACGCCGCCAGATCAACGTACCATCTTCCTGACCTTCTCTAAGGGTTACCCACTTTCTGCCGATGACGTTAGAGACTACTTCACCGGGTATATACATTAATGAACATCAATAATTATGGTGTTGTATATTTCTATGTTTTTATTTTTATTATTTTTTTAACTTCTCTTCTAATTTGATCAGTATGTTTGGAGATATCATTGAATCCATTCACATGCAACCAGTTGAATCAGATGGTCAGCCAATTTATGCTCGAATGGTGGTTCGCGATCCCTCTTGGGTTAGAAAAGTGATTAAGGGTGGTTGTCTGCGTGGAAAGTCACATTACGTTGTTAATAATAAACTTGTCAGGGTACGGAGATATGTCCCCAGGAAACCATGAAAGGATCGATATTTTATAACTTAGACTTTTTTCGTTTTCAGTTCGTTGTGTTTATTATGGAATATATATTGTAATTAATATGAGTAGTACCTATCTTAGTAGTTTCTGTTTCGTATAAATAATATAAACCAATAAATATCAGATCAGTGTTTTGTGTATGTGTTTTATAATGAAATGATGCCTTTGTGGTTCACTCGATTACATGTATCCTCCTGAAACATAATTTTCAAGGACGAGTTAGCTACAGGTTTCTTGATGTGTTACATATTAATCGGGATCTTAAGGATTTGTCTCAAAAGGGTGAAACTATAAAATTGGAGCATAACAATTTTAAAGTCTTCAATAATATGCAGAATAATCATGAACGAAACATTTGCTGGTAACCGAATCATCATCTGAATCTGGACCTAATTCATCTTCTTCGTCATCCAGGAAGTTACTCAACCCATTGCTCAAATTGAAATCCAGGATGATGTTCAAAATTATATGACATACAAGATAATATACAATTTGAGACCCATTTGGAAACTGAACCTGAATTATTCTCACATCTCCAAGCAATGAGAAAAATAGGTCTCCTCCACCTTATTACTAATTTGTTAACTCACTACCTATTGAGTCTCATGAGAATGTTCAACATATTTCAGAGGAAACTGGTGAACAAGGAGGTCCAAGTCTCCCAGATCCCATGATTCCGCTGAAGATAGTATTTCTTCCATTGCTGAGGAGGATATTAATATCAACATCATTAATTTGCTATTATTTGTGATTAACATTAATACTTATGCTATTAAGAAAAATTGTCAGGCAGCTTAGTATTTTGGGTGCAAAAGGCATACCGTTAACCAAACGGTTTTTTGGCGCCTAACCGCCTTAACGGTTACAAATGATGGTTGCCCATTTAGGGTTTTTCGTGAGCGCCGATACCTTTTTTTGGTACCAAGATTAATTCAAACAATTTGATTAATCCAAATTTCTATTTATCCCAATTCTTGTTTGTATTGTGCTTCTGATTTCCAAGAAATTGGTTTCAAAGCCATATAATTCTCACAAAAAAACATCTGCTTTCCTATGATCCAAAACAAAGGACAATGGAAGGAATTCACGGAAGCAGAAAATCGAATAAGTGATGGCAGGCGCCTGTGTTATTATTGCAGGGAGCCCGGTCATAAACTCAAGCATTGCAAACTCAAGGATCAAGATGAAGTGACATCACTGATTCAGCACGCAATTAATATGGGGATTCAATATCAGTCTTGAACCAATGACTACGTTGATTAATACAGTGTCCGGAACAGACCAGGGACTTTGGCCTAGAACCATCTTACGCAGGATTTACCCCAATTTGAAAAGAAAAATAAAAATTCAGTTGGGGTTGAAACTTGTGCAACAAAATCTGAAATTCTGTTCATACGGGGCGTGGGGCAAGTAACCCTTAATTTTTTATTTTTATTTTTTTTTAAAACTAACCCTTAATATGAATTGAAAATTGTTAACCTTTCAAAGCATATTTTATGTTCCAGATTTTGATAAAAGTGTTCTCAGTCTGGAACAATTAAGGTTACAAGGTTCAAATTATGGTTTGAGGGACATAAGTGCGAAATCTGTCCCATGCTCGAAAAAGAACATAAAATTATGAAATAGTTGTATCAATAAACTAGAATGGATCATTTGAGAAAAAAAATTGTCTTTTAGGAGAAGATATTGAATATGAATTATTGGAAAAAAGTCGTATCTTGATTCTTTTTTTTCAAGAATTTTCTATAAATGAATCTTCTCCGATGACCCAAATTGGTTAAGGTTAATTGTTGAAGCAGTGGAATCTAATTCATTCAATGATTGCATAACGCTTCTTGATTTAGTTGACAACAGTGATGATCTTTATAAATACAAAGATCAATTATGTGTAAAGTTTCTACACATGTTAGATTGGTTCTTCAATTTCTACTTGAAACTTTCAAAGCCAATCTCTCAAGTTCCGATCGATGATCGAACACTAACTAAATGAGAACCCAGTGACATGAGCTGTGACTTTGGCCCTCTGAACTTGGTCCTCAGTAACGATTTCTTCCTGAGGTGGCTTGTCCTCGATGGCGTAAGCAGGCGGTGTGGATCTTCTTCCCGTCAGTGGCTGTTTAGTCGATTATTGATATCTTGAACTTGGCTATGATACCGATTCAAGCCCCGATTGATAATCAAACATGAACTAAACGACTAACTCTCGTTTATATTAATCAAAATATATATCTCAAAAAACTTATTACAATCTCTCAAACCCTAACTTGGTTTGACTCTTGATGAACCCTAACTCGATTGCATCTCATGTGTTCTTCTTTGATGAACCCTAACTCCATTAATCTCACATATTCTATAATATCAAACCATTACTCGGTTTATATAGACTAACCTAACTAGCTAGCCAAGACATTACCAATTACAATTACAAAACAATTAGGAAACAAATTGTAATTAAGAAGCATAACCAAGTATGACCAACTTGTCAATATTGGTCCATCAACTTGTCCCACCTTTGATTGAATGAAACAAGATAATTGACTTATTCGAGGTATTCATTGCTGTTAAAAGTGGTGGCATGAAGCATGTGATAGGTACAACCTTTCGACTATTATTGCCAAATATCTGGGACTAGAATATGAAGATGATATGATGGTAAAAGGGCTCTATTTGAAATATCTTAATGCAATAGAAGCAGAAGAGTGCAGAGTTAGAAAAGGAGAAGGCCGTGTTGATGGAGAAGGTGGCTAAGTTGGAGAAGGATAGAGAGGATGACAAAGCTCTCATTGCAAGTCAACGCTCCTTGGATTGAAGTTCTTCAAAAGCGAGTGCACAGTCAGCAAACGTTATTGACTAATTAATCACTATCACTCGCTCGACAACATGAGGAGGGTTTGAGGCTGGAGTCAAGAATCTCCTATCTAGAAAGTGACTTGCTGTCGTCCTCTCGCCTTGAAACAAAATTGAAGGATGACTTGGAGAAGGAGACTGACAAGATGCTGCTTGAGACTGAACGCTTAGAGGCAAGGATTGCTATGCTTGAGAGTGATCTAGGTTCGTCGGACTCTTATTGGAGAAAATGTTGAGCTAATGTCTAATAATGAAAGATTGAAGATGAAGTTGGAGGAATAAGATCGTTTTAATGAAGTCCAACTAAAGATCAATGAAGACCTGGCCATCAAATATCTAGCAGCCTCGGAATTAATGAAAATAACAGATCAAGACATTGATGATCTTAAAGGTCGTTTAAGGAAAGTCTTTAGAGGATGGGAGAACTCTGACAATGAAGATGAAGAAGATAGAGGAAGAAAGGATAGTCTGTCATGGCTTGTCATGCCTGGTCCTGATGCTGGTGTGAGCGGTAGTGGTGAGCTCATGTTTTGCTTACCAGTGGTGATGAAACTGTGGTTGGTACAATTGTGACTAGTAGTACTGCTGGTGCAGAAGTTGCTACCATAACTCCGGATGTTGGAGATTCTAAGCTGATGATGACGAGGAAGCAGATGATGAACTTGATGATAATGAGGAGGAGGATGATGAGGATGATGCGATGGATAGCTTTGATGAAGAAACAGATGGTGATGATGATGACGATGGAAATAATGATGGTGGAAATGGTGAGTGGAGTGGAGTAAATACACAAACCGCTCCACACGATGACTTGCCACGTGATAACCCCTCTGCCAGTGAGGCAGCTAAACGATTCAGGGATCGGGATGCTGCATTGGAGGAAGACTTTAAATCAAATTTTAATGTTGATGAAATTGAAGGTGCCCAATCACCAGTCAAGGAATCAACAGCGATATCTAACATTAACGATGACATCAACTACTCTCCACGCCCTAATACACCAGAACAAGAGGCCAGAGAGATCCAGCTCCTGAGGTTGAAACTATTGTTGCCCTTCCTGTTGCTGATACCTCTTTAATGCCAAGACCTAAGAAGAAATGGCACTTCATGAATAATCGTGGGAGTGCTCATTGAAGAAATTATCCCTACCACGATGAGAGCCAGTCTTAGGCTATCAGAAGGGGAAACAGAGACATCACCTACATGCATCACACTGTCTGTGCTCGACATGAACTACTTCCGAAGAGCAGTGGGTGATGGGGCAGGAGAGAAAAAGCTTGAAGGATGGTTCAAGCAACACATGAACAGAGAGTCAAAGGTTGATTACCCCAACTTCTAGCTGAACAAGGGGAGACTTTCAAGCATCCTACTGAGATTGATCCCATCACCGGCAAACGAAGAAAAGCCTAGAGATACAAAACGTCTAAGGAAGGGAGAGAAATCTACCATGAAGAACCATTCGAGCCAAATCTACTTCATGATTTCTTATGCTTGGAATTCAATAATAATACAGACGAAGCGGTAATTCAGTATCGAACCATGCATCCACTTCGTGTGTTCGATGAACACGAATTAATGGGTGTCAGCAAGGAAGACATTTTGAAGCTATACAAGTCTCCTGTGCATACACTTGAAGACCATGGCAAAGAAAACACATACCAGATAGTCGAAAAGTTCAACAGGTTAGTACGACGACTTGTTGAGGATCAACTACAGGACTATGGATGTCTGGCGTATGAGATCGACTGAAGACGGAAGCTGAAGAAATAATACTAAAGACTAGATTGAGATTGTTGGGCCCTGTTTTGTTATTTAATCTTTTGTATTATTTAGTGTTGTTATTGCTAGTATTGCGTTAGCTTTCGTTTAGTCTTTGTAATGTTTGGGCCTAAGGACTTGTAATGAATAGCCCATTGGGTCCCGAAATAATGAAAGATGAGTGCATGGAACTTGCATTATAAATAGTGCAAGCTTCCATGCACAAAACATCTTTTTTAACAAAATCTTATCCATACTTCACCAACTCTTCCTGCTTCCTCTCTTTCCTTACTTCTTTCGGAAATAATATAAACACAACAAGATCCCACATCTCAGTTACCTACAAGTGATTTCCGCTAGCTTGTAGTGAGATTGGTCCAAGAACATAGTTGTTTGATCTGTTCTAGGGAATTACAGTGAATTGTATTCAACACACTGCTATTTAAATGAGAAGTTTAGTATAAAAGATTTTGGGGTGCAAAAGTATTTCCTGGGTATTGAAGTTGCAAGAACAAAAGAAGGTCTCGTTTTAAGTTAAAGGAAGTATACATTGGATATTCTTGTGTTGTCGTCCTCGTCAATTTCCTATGGAACAACATTTAAATCCTGGCAAAGCCGATGGAAGTCCTTGAAATACAACAAACACGTATAAAGTACCAAAGTTACTAAACTAAACGATTAAAACAACTAAAATAACTAACAAAACTATATACAAATAAACCGAACATCAGTTGATGCTAGTAGGTATAGATGCCTCATTAGTCAGTTGTTATATCTTCAGGCTACTAGACCTGATATTGCGTTTGGGGTTAATGTCCTCAGCCAATTTGTGGCTGGCCCGAGAGAAACCCATGTGGAAGTTCCGTATCATGTTTTCATTATTTGAAAGGTATACCGGGACAATGTAAACTTCTTCCTAAAGAGGGTGCTTTTAATCTTGTCACTTACTGTGATTCTGATTTGTTGGGGATGTCCCTTCTCTAGACAATCCAGGTCTGGTTATTTATTACTTTTGGGAGGAGCTCCAATTTCTTGGAAATCCAAGAAGCAGGGCTGTGGTATCACGCTCCTCAGCTGAAGCAGAATATCGCTCTATGGCATCTACTGTTAGTGAAATTCTTTGGATGCGGTGGTTATTGACTTTGCTTGATATTAATAAGATAGGGGACCGACACCTTTATTAAGTGATAATCAAGCTACTCGTCACATTGCAAATAAACCATGTTTTTCATTAACGTATAAAAATGTTGAGATGGATTGTCGCTTTGTATGAGAACATGTCGAGTCGAAAGAGATTCAAACGATGAATATTGATTTCAAGTCTCAAATTACTGATTTACTCATGAAACCTTTGGGTGGGCCACAACTCCGATTTTTACTTGGAAAGTTGGGTGTTCGTGACCAGCACATTCCAACTTGAGGGGAGTATACTTATCTCTTTATTTTTGGAGTTTATTGTTTAGCTCGGTTATTTAAACCTTGTAACTTTGCTTGAGAATTTTTTCAATAATAATGTACGCAATTCTCCTCTGATTACCGACTTGAATACTTGTAGTAGTAGTAGTACTCAAGAACATCAAGATTGTGCGTAGGATATGTTTTTAAGCAATGTGTAAGCACCATGCTTATAATACATATCAACATAGTTGCACTTGGGGGTAAAAATATTGATATTTTTTATTAGTTTCATAAATGTTTTGATTCCGCTATATTAATAATATGTGTATAAGTAACAATCACCTTTTTTTTTCATTTTATGAAATATATTGGGAAATTTGCTTTTTCTTGTCACTGCATTTCACATAAAAGTTTTGTTAGTAATAAAAGTGTTAATTAATTTAATGAGTTTATTTGTTTAACTAAATGAGTTACTGCATGTTCAAAACATTTTGAGCATATATTATTAACTTTTTGAATAGTTTCTATGGCTAACTATGAAATAAGTTGAATGTCAGTTAATGTATAATAATATATGAATTTTAGCTATTCTTTTGAAATTTCTTACACAAATTTGATATCATGATATTATAATATTGTTATAATTCTTATAATATCTCAGTATTAGTAGCATCACCTTGTCTTTTTGTGAAATGTAACCGAAATTAAAATCTATAGGTTTTTATCTGGTCCTGGACACAATATTTCAGATGATTACAAAAAGTTTGTTGGAAATAAAAATGTTAATTAATTGTGTTTACTTGGTCAACATAACTTCTGTCTTTATTTACACATATTTGTACTTTTCTAAATAAAAAGACATAAAAGTAGTAAAATTGACGGTTTTTACATGCAACATTTGAAAATTGTACCCAACAACGTCATGATTACGAAAAAAGTTTAAATAGAAAATAACAACAATCATACCTAGTAAAAATCTTGTTAATAGCAAGGCTATTAGAAGAGTCTGAGGATGATAAGATATAGGCAAATCATACCTCTATTCAAATAACAAATGACTGAGAGATTGTTTCCATGGATACTGCAGAAAAAAATGTAAAATATTGTCACATAAGTGTAAATAAGTTAAAAGGCTCAAGTATATATTTACCTTATACATAAATATATTTAATAACTAGTTTTTAAAAACTCCATCATGTTTCATTACAATTAGCATTGCCCATGTCAATTAATTACAATTTTTATGCTTTGGTTATGATTACTAATCAAGAGCATACATAATACTTCCTCACTTAGTATCCATAAAGCAAAAGTCACTACATGTTCAAACAATTTATGTGTATATCATTAGTCTTAATGTAGTTTTTATGGTTAAGTGTAAAAAAATGTATATTTTGTTACTAAAACTACTAGAAAACCGGGCAATTACAATCGCATTTTTGGTGGTAAGTCGGTCGCAAATAGTCTTTTAACTATTATTTTAAAAATGTATGTAGATTCTAAATAATATTCTCAAAGTTCTTAAAAAAGTTTGTTAGTATAATAATAATAATAAGTAGCAATTAATCAGGATTAATAGAGATAAATTGGATTGGAATTTATATGTAATTTTTCAAATAATAATAATAATTAACAGTGATATAATTGTTATAATTAATTCCTTATTTTCAGAGATGCTTTATTGCATAATTATTTTGGTGTCTTTTTTTTTAATGGCAAATTAATGCAACACCAATTTTTGTCCACTATGGGGCTTGAACCCTCACTATTTAGGAGGTTTCCACCTTATGAAACACCTTGATACCATTGAACTACAAGTCCTTTGGTAATATTTTGGTCTTCATTAAAAGTTTTCGAGAATATCGTGTAAATGATATTTTGGTCTTTTACACCCATCGCAGTAGACAGCAGAATCTCTATAAATCCCCAAACCATTCACCCAATTAATTAAACACACTTCTGAATTCCCAAAAGATAAATCAACTCCTATGGCAAACCCATTTGCTTCATCAAAACAGCCCTCACTCTTTCCTATGACATTTCCAAACCTCAAAATTTCAAAGGACGAGTACCATCTATTTTACAATTACGAGCGAGCCCTTTTCAAAATCCTCCTTGGATTGCAACATGAGGTTGTCGATGCAAAACTAGTGATCGGGTTTCTATTGTGGCTAGAAAGAGGAGGGTATACCTCATACCCTCTTGGTAAAACTTTCATCAATTATTTGTCCTTGGATGCAATCAATGAAGTTGTTGATGAGGTGCTTATATGCATCAAGTTTTTGCAGAAGAAAGCAAGCAACTTGATGTTTGAGGGAAGCAGCAATAGCTATAACATATCAAAGCTTCAGTGTTTTCTTGATCGGAAACGAATACATCTAGATGAGATTTA
Organism: Bidens hawaiensis; assembly: GCF_021521415.1. NCBI lineage: Eukaryota > Viridiplantae > Streptophyta > Magnoliopsida > Asterales > Asteraceae > Bidens > Bidens hawaiensis. Next base: position 26,210 of record NW_027500919.1, read on the forward strand.
TCACTCTAGTGATTTGATATGTGATGAGGTGTATTGCATCACCCACGAGGTTTCTGCAAAAGCTTTTGATGACATTTTGGAACAATATCGCTCTCCTATTCGGACTCCTGCGATGTTCCCTCACAGAGACTTCTCTTTCGCACACAGTGTTAGTGGTCCAGTACTGGCATTTCAAGAAGCACCGTCAAATGGAGTGGCAAACCAAGATTCGATATTTATGCAAGCCCATCAGATGGCTCATCAATATCAACATCAACAGATGGTTGCTTGTGTCCCTCCTGTGACCGAATTCAGGCCATCCACATTTTTAGGCCAGAACCAGGCATATACGGGCCACCAAACTTCTCAAAATAATACCCGATTACTAGAACAAGAGCCAGATGAAGTGGTACCACCAGATGATAGGACAATCTTCCTCACATTTTCTAAAGGTTACCCAATCTCTGCCGATGATGTTACACAGTACTTCTGCGGGTATATATAAAAGATGATCAATTCCAGTATTTTCGTGTTTTATATTTCTGTGTGTTTGTTTTAACTTTTTTTTATTTGAGCAGATTGTTTGGAGATTGCATTCAGTCCATTCACATGCAACCAGTTGTACCAGGTAGTCAACCACTTTTTGCTCGAATGGTGGTTCGCGATCTGTCTTCGGTTAGAGCAGTGATTGGGAATGGCCCGGATGGAAAGTCAAGATACGTTATTAACGGAAAGCATGTCTGGGCCCGGAAATTTGTCCCCCGGATACCATAAAAGGATATTTAATTAACATAGACTTTTATCGGTTACAATTTGTTGTTTTAATCATCAAGACGAGTAATATCTGACTTAGATGTTTCGGTTTCGTATAAATAATATAGACAAATGATTACTAGATCAATGTTTTATGACGTGTTTTTTTTTTACGAGCGTTTACTATATAGAGTAAACATGAACAGCACACTGTTAGCTACGACAATTTACCTTGTTCGATGTAACATTGACTTCGGCATCAGGCGGATGATGACACGGGGACACGGCATCAGAGGACGTCAGCCGGTTGTTGTGGTTATTCGCTATAGGAGTTGTAATTCAACGTGGTTTTCTTTAATGATAATAACCATATATATAAATTTACAAAGCAACCTCTTATTTAGAGATAGGATTGTAGGACCCAGGAGATCACGATTAAATCAACAATCAAGACCATAACAAAGAAGAAAAACAACAAGGGATGAAATCCAAAACAAAAACTTTATTGATCGAACAAGACACAATCTTTATTATATGAACAACGTTGTTACAAGAAACTTACGTCGAAAGAAAAAAGAGAAACAATCAAGAATTCAAGGGAATTCAAAATAAAATTTCAAAAGGTTCAAAATTCAAATTGCAAGACTAACTGAGGTTCAGTGCAGTTCAAATCAAGATAACTATCAATGCAAATGGACTATGGGAATTGATGGAACCCACTGCAGAGACACAGCTTGATACCAAATGTAGGACTGCAATTGCGTATTCATTTCAGTCATTGTCAAGATTTAATTATTCAAGTAGCAAAACACAAAGATACAAAACAAGTAGGGGACGCATTAAAAACTAGACGCATAGGTGTTGTCGAGTGCAAAACGTAAAAATACAAACTCTGAAATCAGCATTTGAAATGGTGTGAATGATACGGTAGACAATTTTCGGCTGAGTAGCCTTGTCTACAAAGCAAATAGCTCGGGCTCTTACTTCGATGACTTAAGGGTAAGCAAACTTATTAATTCAATACCTGAGTGTTTGATCACAAATAGTTGCTTCCGTAGAACAATACTCGGACTTGAAAGGTTAAAAACCTATAAGAAAGCATTCGCTCCAAGGAAGATTCAGATAAATGAACCGATTATACCAACAAACTTTTGCGTAGATGCCATGCCATGAACGAAGAATGGGCATGGACACAATTTAGATTTACTATAGTAGAGGTAGGTTCCAATAGGGATATGGAAGAGGCCCAGGCAGAACCAATTACCAACAAAGAGAAGGACATAACTATTTTGAACCAAGAAGAAATACAAATACCTATAACAAGTATCATAGAAATGAAACGGATAAAAAGATAACAGGAAAATTCAAGGTGGAAGGGGGAGGCAAGGAGGTCGACCGACCCGGCCCAAACACCGCGCTAGACCTGAATTTTTTTTTTTAGTTTATAATATTTCTTTAAAAAAATATATGTATTCTAAATGTTTAAACCAAATTACTCAATTTATTAAGCAATGTTTATATAAAAAAAAATTGTGCAGCCCAAGTCATAGCAAATAAGCTCATTTAAAAATTAATTGTTTAAGACCTATATAAAAAAACTATTTTTACTAAATGCCCAAATTTTTTCTCGCCTTCGGCCCAAAAATTTTTAGCGATTCTTGGAGACGGCCTTGAGTTGGACACAACGTTTGACAATGCTCAAAAACCAACCAGACCCAAGAATCACATTTGTACAAGAAACCGAGGAATCAATATTACTAATGGCAACCTTTGAACACAATAAAATATTTCACCTAGATGCTCTATTTATTGACACAGAGACCAAAGGAACATTTTTCGTTGGCAGTTGTGCAGGCAACCACATGCCGAAGAATGTTCATACTTTACTAAACTAAACGAAGACATAACAGAAAGAGTCGAATTTGGAGACGGATCATGTATAGAAATAATAAGGAAAAGGGTCCGTCCTTTTCAAATGCAAAAGGGAGAACAAGACTAATCACCAAAGTCTACTTCATACCTCACTTATGTAGTAATGAAGAATGAACATCTTTGGATAAGAGACTTAAATGAAAGATTGCTATTAAAAGTCCAAGGTCAAGAAACAGGCTGTCCAAAAATGAACTACGCATGGCATCACTAGTCTGTCTCCTCTAACAAATCGAAGATAAAACTTGGCTAAGGTATGACGGGCTATGGCATCCAAACTGCAACTCATTATAACTTCTAAAAAAGCGAATGGCATGGGGAATTCCTAACACAGAACACCCAACACAATTATGTGAGGTATGTCTTGCGGGAAACAAAGTAGAACGGCACTCCTACACAGGCCACATTTGGAGAAATCACACCCAAAACAGAGCTAGGTAATCATCATTTCATCCTACTGGTCAACCAATACTCATGCTACTTGTGCATATATATGTTAAAAACAAAAGATCAAGTATATAAAATATTCAAAAAATTAAAAGGGAAGTCAGATCCAAACCAGAGAAAATCTAAAACAATTTAGAACCGACCTTGGTACGGAACTCACTACAAATTTGCTTATGAGAATCTGTAAAAACAAATGAGTCTTATGTCAATTCACGGCACCTTACTCCTGCCAACTTAAGCACAATAAGGAGCATACTTAAACCCATCAAAATGCTTCAAGATTTTTTGGCTGACAGAACTCCCCATGTGGTGTGCATACTAAACCGTGTACTTAGTGTTGTAAAACGTGACCTAGACGGCCAAGTGCCTTGTGTTGGCCCCAATTGATGAAGATCTTTGCAAATTATTTGATAATAAGAATAAATGAACAAAGGTTGAACAAACAAACTATTTGTTGAAACTTTGATGTCTTTAATACAACTAATCTGACCCCTATTTATACATCATGAACAGGTACGTTCGTTAAAGTCAAGACCTTTCAAACTAAACCTTGACATCTGTCCATGGAAGTTATAACTTTCCATCTTGACACTTCTAATCCCTAGACTTTACATACTCTATTAAAACACAACTAAACATAGTTTTAACTATTACAATATGACCCCTTGTACTTCTGATGATGAGTTATTAACACTACATTCACCCCCTTAATCACGATCATCTTCTTCAAGATCTACTTACAGCAACGTTGATTCCTCGCCCTCATTCTGGATCAAGTTCGTCTCCTCTCTCCTTTCCTAATTTGGACATTCATTTCTATAATGTACAAGTTCATTGCATTTGTGACATCTTACGTGAATATTGTCATGTTGCACTCCACCATTGCGTTATCGCCTTGACCTTTTACTGGCATACGACCTTTCCCTCGTCCAGGTCCAAAGTTCTTTCCACAACCGCAATGCTCACACTTCTTGTGTTTATCCTTCCTTTTACCATCTACTCCGCTAAACAGCAATCTACTAGACACGTCTTCCTCCTTATTTTGTTTCTTCGTGCGTTCCTCGACAGCCTTTAATCTCCCAACCGCATCTTGAAATGGCATCATGTTAAGATCAAGAAACTGTTCGATTGAAGTAGCAATCTAACAAACTTTTCGGTACATAACCCAAAAGTTGTCGAACCAATTTTTCTCATTCATTGTATGCCCAAGACTGTTTGCTTGTGAGGCAATCTCATTGATTTTTCCCACATAGACATCGAGTGATTCACTAACATTCATTTTAAGAGATTCAAACTCTGACTCGAGTGTCTCGATACGCACCTCCTTAACCCTATAAACTCCCACAATTTGCCATACCATGTTTCCAGGAATTGCTTGGTATAGTATTGTAATTGTCGTATTATTCTTATTCTCATCAACTGCAATGCATGCTTTTTGTTCAATTGCTTCTCATATTCTGTGAACATTAAAAAGTGCTTTAATCTTTATAGCCCAGATGATATAATTTGTTTCATTGAGAATCGGCCATTGGAAAGTCGTAGATGTCCTTCCATCCTTTGTTGTTGCAACTTCTTTGTCTTTCGACTGAACCATTTTCCGTGTCTTCTTTTTCCCTGTTCTGGTTAAATTTTATTTCCTCAAGTACTAATATGATGAACTTTTATTTATATCTCTCAACCCAAAATAAAAGTAATCCTACTAATTATACATGTAATATTTGTAAAAATACAAAAACAAAAACAAAAAACAAGCTTGGTTTCTTTGATCCGCTGGTTTTGATCAAACTTGCCTCGTTAATGATAGTCAATCTCGCCTTCTGCTAATGATTATCAATCCTGTTTCTCCCGCTATTGACAATCAAACCTGCTTCTCCGTTGTTGATCTCGATCAATCCCGCTGCGTTGATAACCAATCCTGCTTTCTGCTAATGATTATCAAACCTGCCTTCCTGCTAACGAGCTTAATCCCCTGACCAGAGATCTCTGAACCATTGTTTTCCTTCTCTAACAATTAAATTCACCCTTGTTTTATAATCATGTTTTCTGCTTGATAGAAAAATAATACAAAACTACAAACTGATCTTTTTTCTACTTCCCTTCTCTAATTGAAACCATAAAAGCAATACCTGATATTTTTCTCTTTCTTTCTCTAAGCGATCTGATCAAACATAAAGAGATAGAAAAACACTTATCTGGATTGTCTGGCAACGTTCTTGAATCAATCTTGATAGATTCTTGATTTGTTTTTTATTTGTTTTTTAAATACCCTCTTGTTTGGATTCTTCAACACTATTTTGTTGGAACAGATTAAGTTTATCCTAATCTTCAATTTCTGATTCGTGTTATACCCACACAAACCACCATCGCTGCCGTTTATGTGCCGCCGGATATAACCACCACTGCCGCCTTGCTGTGCCGGAAAAACTGAGCGGCCGAAAGAAACCACCGCTGCCACTGCCGCTGCCCCTGTTCTTCACCAGAAATCACAGCCAACAACGCCACAATAAATCTGGAATTGATTTATTGAAATTGAAACCTATAATCGTCACAGACTTGTAAAATGAGAAGCGGTCGCAACATTTGGGACTGGTTTTATGCTCACAACATTTGTGGCCGTTTTTGTAGTCGCAAAATCCAGCTACATATGTTTTTCCTACGGCATTATTGGTTAAAATAGTCGCAGCATGGCAATTGCTACGATTTCTCGAGTTTCTTGTTGAAATTCATAGTTGAACTTTTATGCATCAATATTGCTGATACTGATACACTAGTGCGGATCCACTGGAATTTAATATTACAGTGATATTTTGATATTGACCAAATTAAATAGAAAGGAGCCAGAGAGAAAATAAGAAAGAGGTTGAATCAATTTTCTGAACATATAGCAAACTACTCCTTGAAAGGATTATAAGGAAAATACTCTAGGCCACAAACTAAAAGCACTATGGATAATTAATCGCCATACGCGACAAGTTTTGGATTGACCATTCATTTGTAATGAATACTAAAATCAACAATACCTTTTATGTAACCAGTGGCGAAGCTTGAACAAAATTATCGGGGGGGCGAGTTATGGATCCAAAAATTTTTGGGTCAGCGATTCGGTTTGAATCGGTCAAAGTCAAACAATATAAAAATTTTCGAGTCGGCGGTTCGGGTCAAACAATATAAAATCTGAATAACTAATTTTTCTTCATTCATTCAAAAGACCGTTCTTACAAAAAAAAATGAATACATATATAGTTTTTCAACAACGAAAGACCTAAAATATTTAAGACGATCTGAGAATGAGTACCTGATGGAAGAATTACAAAGCAGCCCAACGACCTTTAAGATCTTTGAATTCATTGATCAAATGTTTCATACAAATCGAGTTCTGAGTTCATAAAAAAGCAACAGTATGATTCGAACAACCTAATTTAGTAATTTTAACCCAATTTGACTCTGAGTTTATACAAAAGCGACCCTATTTTAACCCAATTTAACTCTAATTTCAACCCAAATTAAGTATTACCGGTTATGAATGTCGGGCTCCGGTATTCCGGTCGGCGTTGGTGGCGAGAAGAGCCGAAGAGGTGACAGTTCGGCTGGAGCTGGCGGCTGTGGACGATCTCTGCAGGCTGGCAGTTATAGCCGTTTCACCTTTTGACGGACGTTTGGATTGCCGATGGAGTCAGGAGACATGTGCATAGGCACGAAGGTAGAAGTGCAAACCGTCACTTGTTATTTGATATATTTTATTGATTTAAAAACTTTAGCATATTTACAATACAAGCTCTTAAAGTTTGGGATTTCTTAAAGTAAATTATAATAACAAACAGACTTTATATAAAATAAAATCAAATGTTGGGTTTTTATAAAATAAAATCAGTGGGAACCAGTATTATTCTATGGAGAAATTATTTTTGGGGCCAGGCTCAATACGTATAAAAACAATCCGGGGGGCGAGCTCAATACCTATAAAATTTTCGGCCGAATATTGGAAAATATACACTACCGACCGGAAAAACGGGAGGGGCCGGGGCACCCCATGGCCCAACAAAGCTGCGCCATTGTATGCAACGATGAATCTGCCTACTGGCTTCCCGCGTTCCCGGTGGGTTCTCCATTAATTAACCTGCTTATATAACTTACTGCGCAAGAAATATCCAATCTTGTAGCACCATAGTGGCCAAGCACATCAAGATTCCTATCAAACTCCTGTATAGCCTTGCATCAGCGCCTTCGTCTAGACTGCTTTTGACAATTTTAATCCATTTTACATTGGTGTAGCGAAAGGTATTTCATCTTCATTATGAACCGTTTCAAGAGTTATTCCTATCCATATTTCATCTATGAGATTGTAAACTCTTCAACTTTGTGTTTTGCTTCAATGCCAAGGAAGTGGTGAAGTGACCTAAGTCCGTCATTTAGAATTCAGACCTTCTAAAAGTCATTGAACATTGTCGCACTATTTCCTGAAAATATTAAGCCATCTATTTAGATGCACACAAACAGGTAGATTTCTTCTTCTTTAATGAACAACGTGTGTTCATAAGGATGTTTTCTTAATTTATTATTAATTAAAGGTGTATGGTTTTTATTAATTGTAAGCTCAATAATTTGTGATTTGCGATATCAATATGGCAAAACTCGTAATATATATTTTGTCAAGTGATTACTTAATGACGGCGAGAATTTCATATTCGAGACGAGAGCTTTGGTGCACGCGTTTAGCTTCAACGGGGAGAAAGGTTCTAGATAGAACGTGTTTTGCTATAAATATGTCTTTATTGTTTACATTTTTGTGTGTGTTTTGTGGAGAGCTCACCTTAGATGGGGTCTGTTCATTTAATATATTAATCTTTTATCGATTACAGAATCGTTCGTTATCTATGTTTTCTCTATATTATTCATTCGATCGTATGATTTCACGAACCCATCTAGATTGCTTATCAAGAACAAAATCCGTTTGTTAGTTGGATCCGGCGTTCGGCACCTACATTAATTTCAGCTATCATCTTTTGGTCGTTGTCGGTATGAACCTGAACACCACCAACTTAACCAACCATTTGAGCATAGACTTTTTTTTATTTTTAGTAAAATCCATTCTGATTATTTGATATTTTAGGACTTATTTGTTTGTTACCGGTAGAAAGAGATTTCAACATTGATATAGCTTTTAACGACACCCCATGTTGTTTTCTTTTCCAAATATTTTTTACAAATACACTTTTTTGATATCGAACCTGTTCCTTGTTTGCCTGTTTTACCTCCTTTAGGTGACAAACCCTATGTTCCTTGTTTTCTTTTACATATATACCCTTGCAGTTGTTCAATGTACCTCCTCTACCACCTCTAAATTCCTATATATGTAAACTTGTTTATTTTTTATTGATGTCACACATTATCATGTAGTTATGTCCGTCTGTATGTATGTGAAACACTATAGTTTATGGTATTTAGTTAGCGCCGAAACCGTCAAAGTTTGCGCCTCTTTCAACCGATGTGACAAATGGGGCAAGTTAAACGGTGAAAGTTTGGCTTCTTGGTCAAATTTAACCTTTAAGAGTGGATTAGGGATTTCCAATTGAATGTTTTATCATCAAGGGTATTTTAGAAAATCTGGAAAATGTACAATTTTCAAATAATTCGGTCAAGTTGACTTTCGGGATAATTTTGACTTTATACGGGTCAAAATTGATAAGTGACGATGGTTGTTCTTGTTGGTCAAAGTTAATAACAAAATCAAAGCTCGGTTGAACAAGACTCAAATCTTTTTTGGTATGAAGTCTTCTGTTGATTATTGATTTATTGGAATTGGAATCATGATGACAATTATGGGGCCCAATTTCCTACTAATATTAGCAAAGATGTTGGGCTGACTTTAGAAACCCATATTGCTGATGGTGATGGTGTCCTAAGGCCGGATTTGATTTAATGGATCAAGATGTGGAAATGACTCTGGGCTTTTATTCTTATTTTCTTAACAGTTCAACTGGGCTGTTATTTGCATTTTGGTTTGGATCAAGGGATTTTGGAAATAGTCACGATTATGAATTCATTAACTACCGTTATTTGCATTATAAGAATAGATATAAACACATGTTTAGTCCTTGTTTACTAGTTTGAATAAAGAGTGTAAATATAAATTAAAAAAAATGACTAACTTTTGTCACTGTTCTTTTATTGTTAGTTAATACAAGTCATTATCCACTAGTATAATTTCGTTAACTAGGGGTATAAAAGTTTCAAATTGTTCGCAAGCTATTTAAGATTGACTCTCAAATTTCTTGAATCAACCCGAATTTAAATGATCTCAAGCTTAAAAAATAAGTCTGTTTATCAACTGAGCCCGAACTTCACTTATTGAGCGCAAGCCAGTTCACGAGCCTAAACAAGCCTACTATTGAAAAATAAATATATTTAATAAACTTAATATATATTATTCAATAATTGCTATTATATATAAAATTATGATAAAAATAACTAAATAGTTTATTATGTCATATAAAAAATTATAATGAAATAATAAACCTAAAAGAAAAAATAATTACAAATAGGAAACCAGTCGAGCCTAAGCTTGAATAACTATTCACAACGGAGCTTGATCTTTAGAAATAGAGCTATAACAAGCTGAGCTCGAGTTCTTTACAAGTTAAACAGGCCGAGCTCAAACTTGTAAAATTACTCACATATTACAAGTGAAGCTCAATTTTTAGAAATAGAGCTAAAATAAGCTAAGCTTAAACTCTCTAAATATTAAATGGACCGAGCTCGAGCCAAACCCTATTAATCTAAAGTCGGGTCGACTAATTTCCACCTCTAGCTTTTTCTTACCAGGTTTTTATCTAAACACCAAAGTAGTAAACACTTCCATATAAAATTCCTCTTAAAACGACGTCGTTTAACACCAGAATGCAAAAGATAAGATAGCACCCAATACCAAATCCACACCTTCATCTTCTTCCTCAAAACAACAACGGACACAACTCTTTTCACCCACCCACACCCACCACCGTCCTCCACCGCCGTATCCTTCAAAACCCACTTCCACAACCCCCTTCTCCTCCGCCCCACCACCGCCACTCGCTCCACGCGCCACCCTCTCACCATCCGCAACGCCATCAGCCGCACCAAAAAGGAAGAAACCATCGAAACAGTCAAGCAACAGCTCGACAACTGCCACCTCATCGCCGGAATCAACTACAAAGGATTCACCGTACAGCAATTCCAACAACTCCGTACCACATTCCCAGACACAACCAAACTCATTGTCGCCAAAAACACCCTCGTCTTGAAAGCAATTGAAGGCACAAAGTGGGAATCATTGAAGCCGTGTATGAAGGGAATGAATGCGTGGCTGTTTGTGCATTCGGAGGAGATACCGTCTGCGATTAAGCCGTATAGGAGTTTCCAGAAGGAGAAGAAGTTAGAGGAGAATGACTTTAGTGGGGCGGTGTTCGAAGGGAAATCCTACCCGCCCGAGGAGTTTAAGGCGTTGGAGAATATGCCGAGCCGTGCCGAGGTGTATGCGAAATTGTTGGGGGCGTTGAAGGGGCCAGCCACGTCGGTTGTGGGGACGTTGCAGGCGCCTGCGAGGAATTTGGTGTTGACGTTGAAGGCGTATGTGAAGAAATTGGAAGAAGAAGGCGGTGCGGGGCAATGAGGATGAGGATTGTAAGTTTTGATTGTGTAATTGTGTCATTTGGGTATGGATTTCGGGTTGGTTTGTAGAATTTTGTAAAATTTGATCGGATGTTTACGAAATGAAAATGTTGAAATTTACAGTAAGCGCGGAGAATTACTTTTGGAGCATATAACATATTATGTTGTTAGTTTTAAACATAGTGTTTTGATAGCATATTGTGTTGTGATATAAAAATTGGGATTTAAACATATTGGTTGTTTTGGGTTGTTAGTTTAAACTTGTGGTGTGATTAGATAGGTTTCAACTTTCAAACATGTTGTTGGTCCTTAATTTTGGTTGTTACATATTGTTTTGAATGTGGTACATAAGACGGTTATAACTGCATAACTGTCTCTGAATCTGATCAGCACTACTTAGAAGAATTCGGTTGTTGCAGTTTTCTACTCAAAACCGGTTTTGTATTGAACGCGTTCCAATAAATATATTGTTGATCATGTATATAGATCTTTATCTGACCATTTAGGCTCTTGTATCGATTAGTTGAAACCAGTCTTCTGAAATGAAACCAGTGATTTTGGATCTAGATAGAAATATATTCTGATATTGGAACTGTGATATGAATGTCATCTTTATATGGATTTTGTGATGTGGGTCTAATTGTTCTTTTGATATATAAGATGGAATAACTTTACACAGATCATCTTAATAACAGAAGTTGACTGCAGATGAAGTTTGGCTTTTTTTTTAACTTTTATACACTTCATGAGAGCAAGATTCATAGTGAATATGGGCTAAATTCGGAACTGCAAGATTTTGGAAATTGGCTTATTCATAGTGCGTAGCATATCTTGAAGGTTTCATGGGAATTTGCAGTGTTTAGATGAGTATGAAGCATAAACTTGCTCGAAGGGCTGATGCCACGAAAATTTAACTCGAAAGTCAAAACAAGAAGATTTAGAGCACCACCTGCAACATTTTCTTGTACTGTTTAGAAAGCTAGAACTGGTATATGATTGTGTTTGAGATAAATGGATCATTCAAATTAGACCAAACCTTCAAAGTGTCAATACTAGCTCGAATCAGGCCAATAAGCATACAATCAACATATTATCATTTACATAGTTCTTAAGATAAAATCGAGCAGCATTCATGTGGGCACCTTATAATTCTTTTTCTGATTAAAATTATTATCAACATGTCAGATACACGCATCCTTTATCTTCATTATTTAGATCCTTGAAAACTTCAAATGTAGTTCATTTGCAGAGTTCAGTTCTTATACAATATAGATTTGGCGCAATCAGTTGTCCATGTTTATGTAGAAAGTTATGTTTGTTCAAAACAAGAATGTGTTTGGAGTTCATATGGGACATCAGTGAGCAATTAGTAGTACACAGCTGTATCAATGTTCATATTTACTTGTGTGCATTTATATGCTCTAAATCATGTTGTTTATATCTTGATTCATTTTATCTATGTCCAAGGATTCAATCTATGGTTTGGTTAAGAGATTATTGTTATGGGCTTGATGGACGACGTGGGTGCAGGCGTCTCATAGGTTCCGAAGTCAGGAAACGGTGTTCTTGCTTCCTGTCCCTTGGTTGCATCTTTCTCCATCACCTTGTGTATTTCCTATTTTCCTTCTGTGTGTTCGCTCCAATTCGAGAGAATGTTATTGTTGTTGCTTCCTTTCACTGCTACCCGACTGCCTGGATTGTGTTTGTTAACTAATTTTTTTTGTTTAATGTTAGGTATATCTGCTACTCAGTCCACAAAAATTGTTAAGGAATGAAAATCACATAAACCAAAATGACTAAAATGGTTGTGGCCTTTTTCTGAACACCACTAAATTCCTTGACTAACACTTCTTTTCTCAAATATCCAACATGGTCAATTTTTTTAAGCAGTCGATTTCAATTGTTTATAACTGTCACCCGACCTTTTTGCAACCACCCACATCTAGAAACGTGCACTCATAATCGGTCGGGTCCGACCAATTACGTGTACAAGTACGGACATGGGTGGCTATATAAACTTTTTTCTGGGGTACAAACGGCCGACTGGCAGTTCTAATCTAGTGGAACCGATAGTTTAGAGAAATGGTCATTTTGGGTATTTGAGAGAAGGGGGTCAAAAGGGTCACATTTCGGGCCAGACAAGGAATTTAGTGGGTCAAAATGGTAATTATAACCAGAAAAGAACTAACCGGCTATGTAATTAACTCTTTCTTTTTTTGTTTTTTTGTTGAATGAACAACAAAGTTCGGGCAGCCGGGTTGGTAAAAGGCCACCCATGCCTCTGATCTGATCTGGCTCACCATGAATGTCCAAAGACCCATTTGAGTAAAACCTGTAACGTATTATAACAAACAAGACTCATCAAATATCAAACTCATGTGACGTTACTACCAAGACAAAGCCACCCACACCTGCTTACATTATTATTATTATTATTCATTCACAGGCTTCTCAAGTTGACCTACATACGTCATGGCGGTACTTTCCCGTCTACTCACACCCAAACAACTCACCTCCTCCTCCTCCACAATATTCCCCACCTTCTCTTCATATTATTCCACGGCGATTAAAGCCACCGGTGACGGACGGAGCGTGCAGTGGGTGTTTCTCGGCTGTCCCGGCGTCGGAAAAGGCACCTACGCTAGCCGCCTGTCCAAACTACTCGGTGTTCCGCATATTGCCACCGGTGATCTCGTTCGTGATGAGCTGTCCACCAAAGGCCCTCTTTCACCACAGGTAATTAACTGCTTATTGGATGATTTGACTTTGATTTGATTTTGTGTCATTCAGCTGGTTTTACCGTTTTAGGTTTAATTTGGTTTATTAGGTTATGTGATTTAGGTTTTTTTTTTTAATTAATTTACTAGTTAGGGTTTAGTTAGGTGAGAAATTACAAATTAGGGCTTGTGTCTGCATGTGAGTTCAGATCTGCGTTTGTTGAATACGAGTGTGCATGGAACCGAAAAAACCGATCCGAAACTTAAAAAACCAAACCAACGGTTTGGTTTTATGTTTTCATAAAAGCTGAAATTTCGGTTCGGTTTTGGTTTTGCGTGTAACTAAAATCGAATAAACCGAACCAAACTTATAGATATTTATTTTATATATAAATTTTTTATATTTTAAATAATTTATTATAGTTTATATATATTTTAGCCCATATATTTTAACCCAGCTGTATAATAATCAATTAATTATTAAAAAAATTTAGGCCCAAGTTTATTATTTTGGCCAACTTTTTTTTCGGAACAAATTTTCAAGCCAAAATAACAAAACTGAAACCGAGCGATTTTTGAAGTCTCGAAAACCGACATTTTGGTTTTTGGTTCGATTTTAGCCCAAGTCCGAATCGAACCGACCAACCCAGGCACACCCCTAAAATGTTGAGTGCTTAGGATAATTTTAAGTCTTGATCTGTTAATCATGCCTATTTGTATTTCATGAAAATTAGTTTTAATACTATTATTCTGTAATCTGTCTTTGCTAGCTTTTGTGCATTAATGTTTATGTGTATTTGCTTATATGTGACAATTTTATAGTTTAATTAAAGTTTTATTCTGTTTCATTTCCTTGTGCAGCTTTCGGAGATTGTTAACCAAGGGAAGCTAGTGTCAGATCATTTAATTATTGATTTATTGTCCAAACGTCTTGAAGCTGGGCATGCCAAGGGCGAATCGGGTTTCATTCTTGATGGTTTTCCTCGGACTATAAGACAAGCGGTGAGCATTTTTCAGTTATTATTATTCTGTAATTACTTTTTTTGTCACTTTCACTAGCAAATTAAAGATGGTTTTAAAAAGATAGAGAAATTATGCAAGTATTTCTTGAAATTGTTAGTTCAGTAAAAGTAGCCCGATCAAGTTGAAAATCAAATTTTAGCTGAAGCGCACTTTCAGCAATAACAAGAAACATGTAGCTCATAGGCGTGCTTCTAAAAGGTGTTATGCGTATATCCGCTTCACAGAACTGGGCCTCTTTTGACAATTAAATTCCCAGTCAAACTTAGGCTCTTTCACAACACCTTATGGTATGTTATATGCACCATTAATCATCATACAACACCCAAAATCACACAAAATTTTCACATTCCTTTATTTCATTTAGTGAAGCATGTAACTTTATCCTCATAGGAACAAAGATCTCTTTTTTACATTCTGATTTTATCCCCTAAGGCTCCTAACCTCATGTTGGCACCTGTGATCATTTGAGACTTATAATCTTATATTGGTGTCAACGAGACTGGTATTCATATATTGGTGTCGATTAGTCTTATAATACTAATAGTCTTGTATTAGTGTTGTTCAAATCATTTGAGGTAATAACCTTATTGAACATTTTTTCTTCAATTCTTAAAAACTTTAAGTCGCTTTTACACATTGCAGACACAAGCATCTCAGTGAACATATTGAACATGAATCACAACAATCAACATTCAGTATCATATACTTATATACTTTATATAAAGAGAAGGTAACAGATACTTATACATAATAATCATTGCCTTTGACCCATTTAAATCATGCATGCTCTCGATTTTGGTTTTTTGCAATCCTCGGAGGCTCGTAACCTCATTTGAACACTTTAATCATCACTTGAAAGTGTTTACTCCACATCGCTGCATGCATATTTGAATATGAATCCACATTTTGCACCCAACCAACATACATAAAACACAATTCATATTGTGTCTCATGTACATAAGTCAAAATTCATTAACATATATAATAAGGGGTCTAGTAATCCTCAAATCATGAGACTTCCATCTTCTTTATGTTGACTTCCTGGTGTCGGCATGTTTCTTATTGAGATTCTTATTAACATATAGACCGTTTAAATGGTTATTTCAATAATCATACTCTAGTAAATACTTCTGAATAGTAGAAGTTCATTAATCCTCATATGAACTCTTTACACTCGAGTGTAGACCGTTTAATCTGCTACTTCAAAGTTGGCCTTTTTAGTGTAAAACTTATATAAATCCATATTTGAATACTTCCAGTTCTTCGTACGTGCTTCAAAAGATATAATCATATAATCAATCCCTTAAAACCCAGTATTTCAAGTTTAATTCAAACATCTATAACTTCACCCTTAGTTTTATAAAACTCAACTTTGTTTTGTACTTACCATATAAATGTTGTATTCGGTGGTTTGATCTATTTGCTGCCTAAATTTATAAAACTCAGCTTCGTTGTAAATACACTATTTGTAGAGCCGTTTAATAAAAATGTATCATTATAAATATGAATGCAGGCGAATAAAGTAGTTTCTAAATAGTGGTTCTCATTTGAACATATCACTGTATATACAAATAAATATATGTATTGGTGTATATGTAATTTGCTTGTGTGCCCCTGCATTTTTTATCTTCATTTCAATTCACTCATTTACTTGATTTATCTTCAGGAAATTTTAGAGGGAGTAACAAACATAGACTTAGTAATTAACCTGAAACTTAGGGAAGAAGCATTGCTTGCTAAATGTCTAGGAAGAAGAACTTGCAGCCAATGTGGCGGGAATTACAATGTAGCTTGCATTGACATTAAAGCAGATAATGAAAAGCCTGCAATGTACATGCCTCCTCTTCTTCCACCTTCACATTGTGCATCAAAACTCATTACACGACCGGATGACACTGAAGAAGTTGTAAAAGAACGCCTCCGGATATATAACGAGAAGGTATGTCTCATCTTTGTGTATTATATGATTTTAATGTTTCACTTTAAAGTAATTTCTTCTTTGTTACCCGCATTCACATATCTATCGAGTGATTATTGTTTATCTGATGCTTTGGTGTGCAAGGGTTGGTTTTGGGTTCAAACCATGAATTCACAATTCGGCTTTTTTGGTTTTCGATTTGGGTTCAGTTGGGTTTTTACATGCAAAAAAGAAACCAAGCTGGAAGTTTGGTTTTTACGAAAATATCAAACCAACCCGTCAATTTTTGTTTAGGTTCGGTTTTTTCGGTTATAGATTGGTATTTTTGGTTTTAATTACATAAATGCAAAACCGAATCCCAAGCGGAAGTTTGTTTTTTACAAGAACATAAAATCAAATCATCAGGTGTTGTTTGAGTTCAGTTATTTCAGTTACAGATCGGTTTTTACTGTTTGTAGTTACATGCCAAACAGAACTGAACCGAGAGTTTGGTTTTTACAACAATATAAAACCAATCCGTCGGTTAGTTCGGTTAGAAATTTTTGGGTAGCGGATCGGTTTTTTTTTTTCATAAACTAATAAATTGCTTAATTATAAAGGAAAATTGGAAATAAATAATCCCACCTTTTGTGTATTGGCCGATAATATTCCCACCTTTAAAAATCACTAGCAATGGTCCCCCACCTTTTAACTATTTTTGTCTCACTGGTCCTCCGTTAAAAAATCCTTAACGTCGTTATGTTTTTTCCCTAGTTTCAAATCGATGTTTTAGGGCTTTTGATCGGAAGAAAGATATGAGTCGACTGATGTAAAACTTATTTCGAAACGGTGATTCAAATGGCTTGATTTTTGTTAATTGGAACTTCAAGCACCTGAATTTAAACATTGTTTCGTTGTTTGGATCACCATTTCAAGATAAGTTTTACATCGGTTGACTCGTATCGTTCTTCCGATCAAAAGCCCTAAAACATCGGTTTGAAACTAGGGAGAACATAACGATGTTAAGTATTTTTTAACGGAGGACCAGTGAGACAAAAATAGTTAAAAGGTGTTGGGGATTTCAAAATAGCAACCTGGATTATTTAGAGGGTCGTGTGATAACTTTCAGATTAAAAGTTATTTTGGTGGTTCTCCAAAATACTTTAATCGGATAAAACTCTAACTTGAGACAAGAATTTCGTATGGAATTTGTGAGGAAGATGAACCAGAGAAAAAACGTCAATCCAAATATGAACGATATCTTAACCTAGGGCAGTTTCAAAGTTAGATAACTGCTTTAAGCAGTTATCTAACTTTGAAATTGAGACAAGAATTTCGTATGGAATTTGTGAGGAAGATGAACCAGAGAAAAAACGTCAATCCAAATATGAACGATATCTTAACCTAGGGCAGTTTCCAGGCAGTTTCAAAGTTAGATAACTGCTTAAAAGCAGTTATCTAACTTTGAAACTGCCTGGAAACTGCCCTAGGTTAAGATATCGTTCATATTATTCAAAATTCGTTAATAAATAAACTCCAAATTAAACTTATGATTATGTGTGACATAATCATAAAATTCATTTTTCTAATGAAATTTTAATGAAGCAATATTAACGAAAATAAAATTTTTCCAAGCTGACCTGGCAGCTTAACCCCAGCCAGGGGCGCTACCCCTTGGACCCTGCTAGGGGCTGCCGCCCCTAGAACCCCGCAACCGAGGGCGCTGCCCCCGGACCCTCGTTCGTTAGGGGCTTCGCCCCTAACATCATAGTAAACTAAAGAAAGCGTGCACTCCGCACATCCCGAACTTGCTTAATGTTTACTATGATTAAATTGATCGACCAATTAATCCAATTACACTAAAATACTAACAAAAGGTGGGACCATTGCTAGTGATTTTTAAAATTGAGATTATGATCGGCCAATAGCCCAATACATAAAAGGTGAGATTATTTATTTCCAATTATAAAAGAATTAATTTGTATTGTAATAATATATTTTTTTAAGTCTTGATTAACACATTGGGAATTGAAGTTTAAAAAAGAGTGACTAAGAAATTTTTGCTGGTTGGTCCAAACTGACCCGACCCATTTCAACCCATACTAAGAAATTGCCTGCTTTTGACTTTTGATGCAACCGGGCCCTCCCATTTTGCCACTGCTAATAAAGTAATATATACAGAGCCGTCCCGTAGAAGAGTTTTATCGCGCACGTGGAAAGTTACTGGAGTTTGATCTTCCCGGAGGAATCCCTGAATCATGGTCAAAACTGCTTCGAGCTCTAAATCTTGATGATCATGAAGATAAAAGATCTGCAGCAGCATGATTGTTATTTGGTAATGGTTTTTTTAAGCAAGTTTATCATTCTTTACTTTGTAAAATGAATAATTAAAGTATTTATTCTTTATACATCATGCTTTATAAAGATGTCTGGAATAATTATTCTTAGTTCATAGTAGTACTAAGTTTGGTGTAAAATATTAAAACTGTTCCATTATGGTTCTGTAAACATTCCTGAACGATTCAGTTTGGATTAGCTTGAGCCTTTATTCTTTTTCGAAAAGTTAATAAGTTATAAGTTAGTGAAAATAAGCAATCTCAAACACCCCCTTAGTATATGGTATAAATTGGGTTGTGTGTGTGAGAGAAAACTCATAATATGTGAGAAAACAAATTATTTGATTTTCCTAAGGAGATATTCTTTCTACCAATAAGCATAAACAAAAAGGGGGAGAGATTTCTACTTGCCTACTTTGTGGATCTAAGGGAGAAGACCTATTCAATAACAAAGTGCAAGCAAAAAGCATTATGTGAACGGATTCCTTTATAGCCTTTATAGATAGAGTAGAGCTCTCTAGATCAAATTGAGAGTTCACTTTGCCAATCTATAAATATGTTGCACCTAACAATTTGAGGAGTTGGCCAGCCGGTCGAAGCCATGCCTCAAAAAAAACTTTTAATAGAGTTAAAAAGAAACTAAATGTTATTTTTATGATTTTTTAATTGTTTAAATAGTTATTAATAATTTTAGTTAATAGGTTTTAGTTAAAACTAAATATTATTTTTTGATTATTTTTTAATTACTATTTTCAGTTGTATAAATAACTATTTAGTTAAAGTTATTTATTGTTTAAATTATTATTTAACTAAAGTATTTATTTTTTTGATTGTTTAAATAATTTAATTATTTAGTTAAAAGAAATTTAATTTTTAAATAATTATCTTTTGCTTAAATAATTATTAGTTAGGTGATTATTTTTTATTTGTTTAAGTTTAACATTATATATTATAGGGTTTGGATCAAATACAAATTAAATTAACATGCTAACTGTGAGAATCAAGTAGTGTAATTATATATATAACATAGTGTAATTACGTAATTACACTATTGATTTTCACAATTTAACATGATAATTTAATTTGTATGTTAACTTTTCTCATATCTTTACTCAAAATCAATTTGAGTCGACTTATTTTGATATGGCCCATTTCTTGTCTTCTGTACTGAAAGTTTCCTGCCTTGTCATATTAAATTAATGGTTTTGCTATAAATTGAGGTTAACATTTTTATTTGAAACTTCAATTTGAATAGTATGTGTAACATCAAAGTTTGACCATTTTACCTTTATCAAGGCGACATCTTCTAGAGCGTTGCACAATCCATGGACTTTCAAAAAACATATAATTGTGCAAACTACTAGTTACACAAAAGTAATTTTTAATAGTGACTTTCAACCACTTAATCATGAGAGTGACTAATTACATGATATTTTAATTGTCAAAATTAGGTAAGCATATTTTTGTTGGTTTTTTTATTTGGGATTGTAAATTTTAGATACCGACACTGAAACAAAACAGATCAGACTTATCTCGAAACTTGTGAGTTTTGAGTGTGATCGATATGGTTTGGGTCGAACCCTGCAAACATGTTTAGCTAAATGTCTGGTCAATCTAGCGGATTAAGCGAGCCATGTTTGTGTCATCCCATGAAAAATCAAGTCGTGTTCAAGTTCGTATTTCTAATATGTTATTGATTTGGGTTTGGGTTTAATTGGCCAACTCACGAACACGACTTCACATTACACCGTTAACGTTTGTTAGTAGGAATCGTTTTCCTGAGGTGTTTGGTAATTCACAACATCTAACGTTTTAAAAAAAATAGTAAATAGTTAAAAAAAATATCATTTTTAGCATAAAAGTCTAGATGATTCCCTAAATGAAAATGAAACTTATGTCAAAAATAAGAATATAAGTCATTTACTTAAATAAAAGGTATTAGTTAGCCATGATCTATTGGTCTAGACTCTGGTAGCATAATGTTTCTTTTAACAAAATGCGAGATTGTAGACTTGTAGGTGTAGGTTTAAATCTTTGCACAAGGTAAAGGTAGAATTTCAGTTTTTATTTTTTTTTTATTTTTAAATATAGGTTAGAAAGTATTATTTGACTTTGAAATAATTAAATAAACATGAGCACAAGTTTATTTACAAAACTATTAAAAAGCTTAGCATTCAACATTAGGCTGAGGGGTGTGGGGGGCGCGAGAGGGGGCGTGAGTGGGGGCGCCATCCAATAATATTGTGACGTGTGGCAGAGAGAGAAACTTGATAAGATGGGTATTGGTAGTGGTGATAGCGCCCCGGGGCATGGTGTGGAGGGGCGCGAGAGGGGGCGCGAGCGGTTTTTTTTTTTTTTTTTTTATAAATGTATTAAAAAAACGTATTATTAAAAACAAAACATTAATTAAAAATCTATTAACATGAAAACTAATTAGAAGATAGTTTTTACGATTTGATTTCAATTTTTTGTTAATTAAAAATCTATTAACATAAAAACAATTTTTTTTTTTTAATATAATATTGAGCCCAACGGCTCTATTCCGGAATCCCATGCATCATCACGCCATTCCCAGCCGCTACCCAGCCCGCGCCTGCCTCGTTTTCCGCTCTCGCGCCCCTCTCGCGCCCCTCTCGCGCCCCGGTGGTGTGGCTCTCGCGCCCCGGGGCGCTAGCGAACGCCCTCACGCGCCCTGACTAGCGCTCCGCACCCCTCAGCCTTATTAGCAATGCTTATCCGTACACCTCTTTAAAAATGATTTAAAGGTCGTATTCACCATGATATTTTATTGTTTCTCTATGTCCCTATTGACATAATACTGTTATAAAATAATCAAATCATTTTGAAAACCTTCACACACATACACATCCGTTTCCATAGTGATTCACATCGAACTGGAACCAAAATTTAACGGAATCCTTTATAAAAATTAATACATAATCAAACGGACATAAACCAGTTGGCATGGTTGTGTTCATGAGGTTAGCATCCATAATATTAAGTTTGTACGTACGTCCGAATCTAAGTGTCAGCTCACAAACCAGCATGTAAAGTAGAAAACAGTATTTTGAGTTTTGCGCCCAAGTCCTTTGCTGCAAACTAGAAAACAGACGGAGTGGGTGGGCCACCCTTCTCTCTTACATACATATATAATATATACAGTTTTATAATTTTTAATGAGGTTTGTAAAGGTTTGATGTTATAGAAGAAAGTACGGGTTTTTGAGAAAAGTTAAGAATCTGATGTGGCGGTTTGTGCTTTTGTGGAGATCCAGGCATTATGGATGCCTTTAGACAATTTTTTTAACCGGGTCACATCTTTTTGGTCTATAAACAAGCGATTCGGGTCGCCAAAATGTTTTTTTTTTTTCTGAAAGACAATATTTTATTAATATAAAAACCCATCTAATAAGAAACTAGATAGGACGCGACAACATTACATACTGACCCAGAAAAGCGACCTAAAAATTAAAATACGGGCATAAAACTAGAAATAGTAACACACGAAAACTAATCAAACGAAATGAAACAAGAAATGACGAAAGGGAGTCTGACGAGAGCAAACTCCCATGAACCGATCCGAACCCCCGATGCACTATGCCACAGATGCAACATGACCGAACCGTCATCTTGTAATTTCAAACTCCCGCATGATCTGTCGATAGCAGAACCTTTTTTTGTGATCTTAACTGCAACCCGCCCCTTTAAAGCATCACTTAAAAGAATACTTTTTTTTTTCATTTTCAATTGTTCTCCATATTTTTAGATCCACGGGGAATAATTTGATCCATTTACGCATCTGAGTTAAAAGGAAAAGGGCCTTGAGTTTTTCCTGTTGGATCTTTATATAACCAATTCTCTGTTTGAAGATGAACCAACATACTCTAACCATGAAAACCTTGAGTCAAAAACAAACGTATCCATTTGCACATTAGGTGACATTGAAATAACTTAAAGGTGTTTTTTTTTTTAATTTAAACGAAAAGGAAAGACAGAAAATTGTTACAGATTGTATGTTATGCACTAAATAATACCAAATTGATAGACATTGAGCTTATCTAAATATCTAAATAATTGAGATATTTACTTGTACTTTATTCTTTTAATGATGACAAGAGCCCACCCCTAGTTGTGTACTTGTGTTTCACTCTAGGCCCGGTTGAGCACCAAACTGGTTTATGAGTTAATATACATGTTAAAATATATAAGTTCTTTATACAAAATCAGTAATATATATATTACTGATTCTTAAATATAACAAGCAACTATACACATTCTACAAATACAACAAACTTTAATTTCTTATAGAATAGATATTTTACCTGATTAAAAAGTTGAAAGTATACATTTTGGTTTTTTAGTAGACTTTATTTATCATTTTAAAATTCAGTAAATTTAGAAGTTTTGTTTGAATAAAAACTAGTTAAATATATAATTATTAACTCGCTTAAAAGGGAATAAATCTTATAATTGTTGTACATTTTAATTGGATATATATGGCATGATCAATGTTTGTAAGGGTATTATGATATCAATCCTATTAAATATATTAAATCTTAAATAATCCCAAAGATGGTTTATTATATATGTTTAAACTCTTTATATGTACACTTATTCAATGAAAATGTTTCAATCATTATAATTATAATTATAATTATAGACTACATAAATACAAAAGTTTTATATTATTTAAACTTAAAAATACTAAAGAACACTAGAACATAGACTTCTCAAAAATAACTTTTTTATTTTGTAAAGTTCTAGATAATATCAATCAATACCAACAACAAACAACAAGATCTTGAAAATCTTAATATAAAAATATAAACATCCTAAATAAGTGAAAGCACACTACCAAACCTTGTCGTGCTAGTCAACAACTATGCCCCGGTTGTTAACCCAATACGCGTTTTGGCCAACTCTCTCACAACCCTCCAAAACCTTTACAATCATATTATCATAATAACTGTAATAATAATATTACAACCCTTTTTAAAAGGAAAATTCGTAAAATAACCGAAATAAAAAGATAGATTCCAAAAATGACCCTTCGAATTTCATCTTTACGTTTAAAATTTAAGTAAACGGTGAAATTCAACGATCAATAACATACAGACACGTGGCTCTCAAATCTCATCGTTTGAGATTGGTCTGAAATCTCATCGTCGTGACGATGAGATTTCTCTCAAATTCACCGTCACGATGAGATTTGAGAGTCACGTGTCAGTATGTTATTGGTCGCTGAATCACATCATTGACTTTAAATTTTAAGCGTGAAGATGAAATTAAAAGGATCATTTTTGAAATCACTCATCTTATTCGGGTCGTTTACATAATTTTCATTTTTAAATCTTAATTTCCTATTCGTTAGGAACCTTCACACTCTGACCAAGCTGTCTGCTTGTTTCACATGAATCGGTGAGCCCACTTCCGTCAATTATATACCTCGCTAGCTGTCTTCCTCAATCTTATCCTAATTTGTTTTCTGCTTTTCAATTCCCACTTTTTAATCTTTAATTTTGATGTGTATATACTATATGCTGTATACCCTTTTCAATTCAACAACAGTGTGTGAATAATTGACCCAAATAACATCGACCCAGTTCTTAAATTGCTCTTAATTTCAACTTATTAATTGGCGACAGGTTGTTAGGCTTCTGTGGACTGATCACTCATCACTTGTGCCTTCTTCAACCTTTCAAAATTGGGGATTTTGGGTAGAATTTGAAATTAAAGGTTTGTTTGTTGTTGATATTCTTTCATTCTTTTGTTGGGTTTTGTTAATTCTCACTCTTTATATCGTTTGATTCAATTGGTTCGAACTATAATGGGATTTGGGGGTTTTGGATTGCTTGTTTTGGTTATGTCCACCATGTGTTTCCTTAGAGTTTGACCCTGTAGATAACTATTTATTAGACTGTGGATCACCTAGAAACACTTCGGTAGGCGATCGGGTTTTCGTACCTGATACTTCGGTTAACCGATTCCTTTCGAACCCTGAACAAGAACCCGTAAGTGCACCGGATTCCCAAACGATCCCGTCCGCTTATGGGTCCTCATTGTATAGAACAGCTAAGATTTAAACCGAACATCGAACTTCACGTTCCCGATCAACCAACACGGCCGACATTTCGTCCGGTTTATACTTCTTCCCGTTAATTCCTGATACTCAAACCCGTAACCTGAGTAGTTCTAGATTCTCTGTTTCTGCTCATGGTTTTACTCTACTTAAAGATTTCAAACCGGATAGTACACCTAAGGTTAAGGAATATTCTTTGAACATTTCCTCGGATGAGTTGGTTATAACTTTTACGCCTTCTGTTAACTCGTTCGCGTTTATAAACGCGTTAGAAGTTATATCGCACCCAGATGAATTCATACCCGCTTCAACCGAAACCGTTGAGCTTCCAAAAACGCACCACGGTTTAACCACACGCGCGTTGCAAACCGTGGCTCGGATCAACATGGGTAACCGATCGATTTCACCCAGATGACGATACGTTATGGCGAGCTTGGAACTCAGACGGTTCGTTTATTAAACAGAACAATTTTGTTCAGTTCATTTCGAATTTGAGCGCGGTAAACTATACTGAAAATGGTCCGTCGGTTGATATTGCTCCGGTTGTCGTGTACGGGACCCTTACCAAACTTGATA
>NW_027500920.1:0-86666 GCF_021521415.1 Bidens hawaiensis
ACTTTGTCAGCCTTCCGGATGAGCGCGGGGGCGTCGCAAAACTTGCTGGATGTTGTAACCAGTCAGAACTTCAATAGGATGAAGTATCTATGGAGCTTGCGCGACGCGTGTGTTAGTGACAAAACTAACTTTTCCATTATGGAATAGCGCGTCTCAGGGTCTGTGAGCACCCGACTCACATAGTATATCGGCGTTTGTATCCCCTTGCGATCCACCAATAATACTGCGCCGATCGCGCGGTCTCCAGCTGACAGGTACAATGTAGGGTCTCGCCAGGAAGTGGAGCTGTGAGCGCTGGCAATTTAATGAGACATTCTTTTATCTCAGTGAAAGCTTGCTCAGCCTCAGGCGTCCACTTGAATTGGCTCTTCTTCAAACAGTTCCTCAAGGTGTTAACGAATGGAGTAGATTTGCTGGCGTGGTTCGCTAGGAACCGTTGATTGACACCAATCTACCATTCAGCTTCTGAACCTCTTTCATGGTGGATGGTGAAGGCATGTCAAGGATGGCTTCCACCTTTTCAGGGTTCACCTTGAAACCATCCTTAGTGACCATTACACCAAGAAATTTCCCCTCTTCTGCGCCGAAAGTACATTTGCTCGGGTTGAGCTTCATGTTAACCTCCGTTAGGCGCTGAAGGGTTTCCTCGATGTCTTTGAGCATTTGTCTCTCCTCCCTGCTCTTGATCACCAAATCATCGACGTAGACTTCTAGATTTCTTCCGATTTGTTCACTGAAAACCGAATCCATAAGTCTCTGATAGTTGCGCCCGCATTTTTTAAACCAAAGGGCATTTTTGTGTAACAAAAAACACCCTTGTCGGTTCTGAAGGCCGTCTTGTCTTCATCCTGTGGTGCCATTTGAATCTGGTGATAGCCTTTATATGCATCCAGAAACATTTGAGCTTGAATGGCGCCACGGAGTCCACCTTTGCGTCGATGTTTGGGAGGGGATAACAATCTTTCGGACATGCTTTGTTGAGGTCCTTGAAGTCAATACACATTCTCCATGACCCGTTGCTTTTCTTTACCATCACAGGATTGGCTACCCATGTCTGGTATCGAATTGGGCGGATGATGTTTGCGCGCAACAGGTCCTCCACTTGCTCATTCATGGCCTTCGCCTTTTCATCCCCCATGATCTCTTTTTCTGTGCAATTGGCTCCACCGACTTAAACGTGTTAAGAGAATGTTGCGCCAAGTCTCGCGGGACCCCCGTCATATCGGAGTGTTGCCACGCGAAAACCGACGTGTATTTTGTAAGCAACTTTTTCATTCTCAATCTCGTTTCGTCTGAAATGGTTGCGCCAATTGTGACCGTTTGCTCTGGGAATTTTGGGTTTAAAATCCACTTCTCTGGCGCATTGTCAGCCATTGTAAGTTTCATTCTCCCTTCCCGCGGCGTGCTTGTCACTGCGCACAAATGATCGCGGTAAACAAATGCTACGCCTGTTGGTGTAGGGATCCCCAATGCGCCGTGCGCTGGCGACGGTACAGCATTAAATTGGGCAATCGTTCCCTACCCAGGATCATATTGTGGCATGACGTGGTGGGCAAGACCAAGAAGTTGACAACTTCGGCTCGCTTGTGCTCATCATCCCCCATAGTTAGTTCAAACTGAATCTGGCCTAGGGGATGTATGATTTCATTTGAGACACCACAGATCGGTGCGTTCACAATTTCGAGCCGCGCTTGGTCTGCCGGGTCTAACTTTCTGAAACACTGCTCATACATAATGTCAGATTCGCTTCCAGTGTCCACCAGGACCTTTGACACTTCGTAATGAGCAATGTGTGTGGTAATGACGAGAGGACTGCTTATTGAAGGGCCTCCCCTGATTCTTGGGAAGATGACTTGCTGCTCGCCGCCAATCTCCGTGAATTTGCGCGCTTCTTTTTCTTGACGTCTGCCCTTGTCGTCCCCCCTCAGCCACACAGATTCTTTTGTACTTCTTGCTGGCAGAGGCTCCCTCCGGTTGCTCATCTTCTATTCTTTGGTTTTTTACCAAGTGAGCCAGCCTGCCCGACTTTACATCCTTCTCGATCGCATCCTTTAAATGATGGCATGCGTCGGTGTTGTGGCCCGGGGACCTGTGAAATTCACAATATTTGCCACTGTTTTGCGGTCCCTTGTAGTGTAGTTGTTTGGGAGGCTTGAATTGGACATTCTCAGTACTTAACACCTGTGAAGGTGTTTTAGTGAGGGGAGTCCATATTCTTGGCAGAGGTCTGCTGGGATCTCTGCCGCCCTCCCTCTTGTCACCCTCCCCGTGTTTACGAGCATCCTTTTGGGGCTGGGGTGAGCTTGGTTGCGCTTGTTTTTCCGCGGAAGAAAAACTTGTTGGCTGCAACCTGGACCATACAGAGTTCTGTTTGGGCCTCTTCTCTTTGCTGCGCGGTGATTCAGCCTGATGCGCTCTTTCTCTTGCCCTATCTTGGGCAATCTGTTTCTCATTTCTCGCGAAAACTCGCGATGCCTCCATTAACTTGGCCCACGTGGTGGGCATACCATCTTTGCTTACGAGAGCTCGTCGTAACTGATCACTGCGCGCGCCTTGTATAAAGGCCACGCGCAGGAGCTGCTCAGTTATGCCCCCGATTGCCAGGGACTCCTGATTGAAACGAGTGATGTAATCTTCAATCGTTTCATCATTCCTGCGTATGCAGTGCATGATGTCATCAGGATCGCGCGTGTGCCTGCGCTGCTGTACGAAGTGGGCCTGGAACTTTTCTAATAGTTCCTCGAACCCATCAATTTGCCCTGTCGGCAAGCTTTCGAACCATACCCGCGCAGCACCCGTGAGGCAGCGAGCAAACATATGACACCATGTTGGCATCGTCCAGCTCTCTAGGTTTCCCGTGTTATAGAAACCCTGCAAAAAGTCATCTGGATCTGTTGTGCCATCATATTTGCCCAGACCACTTGGCATCTTGGTCTTGTGCTGGATGGGAGCCTGCGCGATGCGCGCAGTAAACTTTGAGTGTTTTACCAGGATGGCTGGTCTGTAGGGTGTGGTTACGTCAACTTGCCCTCTGACCGGTGGGCTGTATGGCATGTGCAGATCCAGATCTGCTCTGGCCCCAGGCGCCATGTTCACAGGCGCGCGGAGCTGCGAGCCTCCTGCATGAGTATCCCTTGTCTTCCTCATGCTATGCACTTCTTCATCACTGAACTCAGTGTGTGCAGTGTGAACAGAATGCCCTTCTTCCGGCGCGCGCGGCCTTTTTGTAGGCTGCTTATCAATCGCTTGCCTTTGTGTTTGGTCGGCTAGCTTCTTCTGTTTGATCATTTCAGTGTACTTTTCCATCAGACGCCGCTGCTCATTTATGAGCCATTCATTCGGATCGTTTGCTTCATCTTCTGGACCCATTGGTCCTTTCAGCTTCGCGCCGGCCATATTTTGTAACGTGTGATCGTCTGGAGGAGTTTCAGTCTGGCCGTGAGGGGTTGTGACGAAGGGACGGTTGCTGGTGGTACGCGTATAATCACGCGGAACCCTCAGAACCTGCTGTCCGTCGTTAACACCCTCACGTTCAATATCCTCCAGAGCTTGATCAACGTTACGAACTCCAGAAACCATGGTGATTGATTTTTTTCGTAGATCTGGATGAGATCTGATTGCCGTTTGTAACAGTGGATGGCGCCAATGAAGAAACGTGGATCTACTCACTGGTAGCAGATCTACTTTCCTCGGGTATGATTAAACTGTTTCACCGATGGTTCCTTTGAATCCGTGTTCTTCCACCTACAAAATGAACAGCGCCGTTACTTACCCCTCAGAAAGGGACAGAGGGGTCCTCTTTGGGGTAACCCTCCGGCGTGAGAATCAGTATCTTTGTGGAGAAGATAATAAAGTGTGAGTCAGTGAAATCTCAAGAGTATTGCTGAATCGCTGAATACTCTTGATTGTGTGACTGTGTGTTTTTTCTGTAACTGACTGTGAGTGAATATAATTCAATATGATTGAATGTGATATCACTGCTTGTAACTGTCAATGATTGAGTGTGAATGAATGTGTCATCAAAGTGGAGTTGATGCTGTATTTATAGTGCTAGGGTTTCCACTGGCTGGGCTCAGCCTCGTTGGCCTCCTCCAATCGCACTGCGCCACGTGTCCTCTGGGACACCTGGCGCTTTCTCGTTGGTTGAAATCATGTGGTAGCACATGTGTCATGCTGAGTTGTCGACCTTTCATTCGGCAGCTGTCAACATCAGCATATTCTTACTCCTTAAAAAGATGCCTTCTAGAAGAGTGTCTGACGTGCACAATCAAGGTTGCCCTGATCCTGATTTGGATAAGGACGAGGTTGATTATGTGCACGTGTGATATGCGCCCATCCTGAGGATGCGCGAAGTCTTCTTTTTATTCTCACGCGCAGATATTTCATGCGCAGGTGTGATATGCACGAGCGTGTGATATGCGCCGCGCGCTGGTGCGCCACGCGCATATGTGACACGCGAGCATATGTGATGTGCAAGAGCATGCGATATGCGCCGCGCGCATATGTTATGCGCGAGCATATGATGCCTGAGCATGTTTTGTATGCGCGATGCGCCTGGGTTTTGGCTTTGTGCCTTCATAATGTCTTTATCTTGTGGGTTGACCCGCCTTGCTTGGTGTTGAGGCGGGTACATACCTCTTCAAAAGGGCACAAAATTTATCAAAGTATTTGAAGTCAAGGTATGTACCGCTACTAGGTAGTCATCTTAAAGCCAGAAAACAACCCGGTTTCTCGAAGGATCTTATTAAATAGTTACCTCAACAAAAAAATTAATTTATAAAAAAAATATTAGGCGGCACCTAGATTAATGTGGTTGCCGCCTAGAAAAATCCACCCGACGCTTAGACTTGAAAAAATCAGGCGCCGCCTGAAACATTTTTGTCGGGCGGGTCAGATTACAGGCGCCGACGGGAAATATTCTTGACAAGTGTCGCTCGATCATTGTGTTAGAAAAAAAGGTGGTCTAGTTGGTTTTGAACTGGACATAATGAAACCAATAGGATATATATATGGATATGTTTGAGATGACCTAAATTTAAATGAACATTTTTGTCATTTTCTAAAAAAATTTTTTTTATGTATATAAGTTATTGTTATTTAACTCATTGACATCTCTTATTCTTTTAATATCACATTGATATAGAAGGTAACCGAGCAACACGTTGCCTCCTAACCAGCAAAGTGCTCCACTCTAGTTATGCTTTAATAGTTTTATCAATTAGGCCTCCTTAGTGGGCGACAACACCCCCCCCCCCCCCCGCGGCAAAATGTGGGGCGATAAGAGAGGGGGGCACCTATTTGCCGGGCGAAATGTGGTGAAAATAATAATTAAATATTATTATTATATATGTTTGTGTGTCGTGTGTATATATATATATATTAGCCTACAGCACAATTACACCATAAAAACAAATTCCTATCATTTGCAGATTTGCTGATGGACGCCATGTGTCGCAATTCGTCCAATTTGTAGCCCTCCATGTCACACCCCGACCAAAGGCGGCGGAACATGCCGGGGTGCAACGATTGCTCATAAGCGCATGACACTATTTAAAGCGACAATATTTAACAAACTCATTTCATTTCACAACATTGAAAATGTCATATAACCAAATATTCATAACTCAAATACAATAAAATATAACAAAATATAGCAAATCAAATATTGTTCATTTTTGCTAATATCCTAACGGTATTTGTGACGTTTTCTTCACCGAACTCCATAATCAACCTAGATGCAAACCTGTAACATTTCATAAAATAAAGTTTATCAACACAAAGGTTGGTGAGCAATTCATAAGTTTGAACAATAGATATATAGTATGAAAAGCCACAAAACTAGTATACAAAACCATAAATAATAGCTATAAACTTGGATAAATAGTTATCGCTAACAAGTTAGCAACACCCAACTATAAGGGGTTGCCAAATAGTTTAGGATTTTATAGTTATCGTTAATTGCATTACGTTAACGACACCTTGCCATGAGGGGTTGCCAAATGGTCTAGGATTTATAGTTCCACCATCCAAAAGCGATAAACACATAGTCAAATAAGCATAGAACACCAAATCGAGCAATTATTCAAGTAAGGTATACAATAACGTTTGTGGTTTAAGACCCAAGTATAAAACATTTAGTTTAGATAAGTTGAAATGTCACCCCCAAAATAAAAGATAGAAAACGGGGTATGAAGTTACTCACATTCAAGTAATAAACTTGAAAGATTGATTATTTGGAGATTTGCCGGAACGACGAGTTTAACGTATGAAGCCTAAATAAAAGAAAGTCTTGGATTTAGAAAGGTTGTCTTGAAGATCTTTAAATAAAATAATTGTTGCAAAAACTAATCAATTAAAGTTCAAGGTTTAAAATGTAACTATTTAAGAATTTATAATAATAACCCTTTTAAAAAATGTAAGTTTGCTCAAAACCGGGTTAAAGTATCTAACCTTAATATTTACTTAACCAATGTTAAGTAATAAGGTGGGGAAAATGCTAAAATGCAAGTTCCATTAGGCTAAAGATACTAAAACGGGTTTTTAACGAGTGTTCGGGTTGTCGGTTCGGGTCTTGACAAATGGTCAAACCCAAAGTCAACTTTCCAAAATATTAATTGTTATGAGATAACTCATTAAAACATACTAACACCTAACCAAGTATGTAGATCTATTGTTTAGAACTAACAACGCACGTTAAGCGAGTGTTCGGTTTTGTCGGTCCAAACTATGTTATGAGATCAAGTTGGATCCAACTATTCCAAATACTTAAGAAAATAATTAAAATCAGTTTGTAAACTATTTTTTAAATAAATATACAAGTCTTGATAGCTAAAAACACACTTGTGTGTCTTAAGCGAGTAAAAGTCGGTATAGTTCGGTTTGGTTCGGTCTCCATCTCACAAATAGTTTATAGATGGTTTCTACATGCCCAAATATTATAGAACTTGTATATTGGTTTATAAATGAAGAAAACTTAAATTTTACAACAAAAAAAGTTAACTACAAGTCTTTTAAGCAAAGTTTCGGTTTAGTTCGGTTTCCATCTCCCAACGAGTTCATAGATGGATTCCATATGCTTAATATCAAAGAACTTGTAAAAATGATTTTTGAAACTCAAATCTAGCAACAAACATGTTTAAACAACTATTTTAACAAAACTAGTAAACAAAAGTTCGGTTTCCGGTTTGGACTAGTTTCGGTTAAACCGAGGTTAGTCTTATACAAACCCACACCATGGAACTTGTAAATAAGATGAACAAACTAAAGGGTTAGAAGTTAGTCATAAGTGATATGTATAATAAGTTATGTGTGTGTAAATATATATCAAGAACACGAAGTCCTCCATGAAGCCTTGCCTTATAACATTCGAAACTTAACCAACCAGAGTCCGTGAAGTAACAAATAAAGGAAACAAGGGGTGTGTATTATATATATGTTGTACCACCATATTCAAGAGTTAGTAATGTTAGATGAACAAGTTAGAATGAAAGACTATAGTTAGTTTGACTTGAGAAGTCAAACTTCAAGAATACATAAGAAATAACAACCTTGAATTTATGGAGTTTTGAGAGAGTTTTTGGAGATGTAGCAAGAGTAAAATGAAGAAGATGGGTGTGTATATATAGGGAAGGAGTGAAAGGTTGGGTATAAAGATTCTTTTATGGTTTGCATAAAAATGGGTATGTTTAAATGGTCAAACAATGCATAATATAAAAAAAAACAATATTTTATATATTTTATATATTTTAAATGACAAGATCCAATATTTTATATATTTGAAATGTTCGGGTTACAAACGGGTCGGGTTTACATAACAAAAGTGACCCGAAATTAACGAATGTCACACTCCATTACACATAGCGTTATGAATTATTATAAGTAACCAATATAAAATGTTATGTTTGACCGATTCTTATCTATAAACAATGGAAGGAGAGTGTTGTCCACTAGTTTCTGGTACACTTTGTTTGTTTAGAATAAACTAGGTGTTTCACCCGCCGCGTTGCGGCGTAGATGGGTTACCAACTGTATTTGTAAGAGTAAATTAATAGTTGCTAGGTGGCTTACACGTCGACCGGAGCTGCCAAGTCTATGCTTGGGCGCAAAATAGTTTATGTTATGCATGCTGATAGTTTGTAGGCAACATACAAAAGATTTTAGTTAGCTGGTGGACAATATACAAACGATTGTAGTTCTACATCTAAATACAAAAGATTATAGTTGTAAGGTGCAAGGGCTTATTACAAAAATATATGGCCTTCTTTTTCCTATGTCTTCCGTTGTGTCGTTACCAAAAGTGCCTATACCCCTGTCTTCGGTTGTCGTTACCAAAAGAGTATGTGACCCATTTTGTTCATAGCGTCTTTTGTTTCTTGTCACTTGGATTTGTCATTCTCAAGTACATCAAAAGTTAATATCTAAAACAAAATACAAAACATGTGTGTATTGTGTTGGTTGAAGTTTAAGTATGGTGTAATACAAATAAGTTTACACATAATGGTGGAATCTATAACAGTTGTTATGTTTGATGTGGTGGGAGCAGTCTAGGTTTTGTGTGCTAGTCTTTGGTTGCCTTCTAGATAGTGTTGGTATATTAGTGAGACAGAAAGTTAGTAATCTGTGCACAATATTATTTAGTGAATCTTAAAAGATTTGTATTATTAACAAATCTGAAAACAATTATTTCACAAACAGCTGATATAAACATAGCTATGTGTTTGTGAGTTATGTTGGTACCTGGTGTTTGTTGCATAGGTCTCTTGGATTTAAGGTCTGGTGTTGCTGGTGGCAAGCCTGTGGGTGCAGAAGATGAACTTGATTGAGGTGCGTTGGCCGGTGTCTTTGAGATCTTTGTGATGGTAACTGACTTATCAGCCCTCATTGTCAAGGTAAAGTCCATGGCCACTACAATCATTGCAGAGATTGGTGGTGTTAGTGTCTTGGGGTCAAAGTATTCCATGTCCAAAACCATCACCTGGCAGTCGGTTTTAAGGAATTCCATCATCGTTTCGTTGTAGATTACCACTTTCGATGTACCTGTGTCGTCAGTGATTTTCGCATTCAGGCAGTACCTGCGATATTGTTGTTTGTACCTGGTTTGATTATTTTTTTTGGTAACACGTTTTTTTATTGTTACCGTATGTTTGGAGTGACGATCTTGTGGTTAGCGCAAGCGAATGATGGTTTCCCGTTATGTTCTAGTTGTAGTGCGTTTTTGCATTCTGAGCATCTTGCGAAGTACCAGTTTCGATGAAGCTCGACCTCGTAGATCCTGGCCTTGCAGGTATAGCTATGTCTTTGATGCTGCATGATAGTTACTGTAACTTTTAAAACCAATGAAACCAATCTCAAACGGAAAAAGTAAGCGAAAATAAAAATGACTATTTGGTTATATGTTTTCAAAAAAAGTAAGTTTTCTTTGGGTTGTGGTTTTGGTTTCGAATGTAGTACAATAAAAAAATTGACGAAGCAAAAATTTCTTACCGCGTGAGGTGGAGGTATTGTGTGCACTAAGTCATGGATTGTTATTGGCCTTGTGTTTTCGTTGTCTTCTGGGGCAAGTGGCAGTTGTGACAACCTAGTTTTATCCACTCTCTTGTTAGTGTTAGTTTGTAGACGTGGATTTGCGTTGTTTGAAAACAAAGTTTTGTAGCTTACCTGTCGATGTGTTGCTGGAATTGTGGGCCTGTTGGGTTGACAATGACGGATGTAAGGTGCGTTGACTCCAACTGTTTCAGCCTTGTTTTTGTGCAGGTGGTTTTTAATTTTGAATATGTATCGTTGTTAGGTTTTCTTTTAGAATGTTAGTTCATACCTTCATAATCAGTCACTCTTGCGGATGTGATTGCAATTATATCCCCAAAAGAAGTTGTGTCGTCCACCAGGTCTCTCTTATCAGACCATAAGGTTATTAGGACGTTGTTGTTGCTGTTTGACATCAAAATCATATCAAGTATGCTCATATGAATAATGGTTTGAATGATTATTGATGTTTACCTGGCGTCTTTTATTTTCATCTTTCGGACAACCATTTCTTTGCTCTTTATTTCTGCTAAGTTCTTGGTGATGACAACGCCAATGTAATCTGCGTTTTTTGTTGTTAAAAAGTTAGAGGTGGTATGAGATTTTTTTATTTGTTTTATTTCACGTTGATGCTTACCAGTGAGTATCTCCCATGATCTAAGATGTTTGTCTAATACCTCGTGGCTTACGAAACTATAATAGGACTTTGGAATGGTCTCATCAGATATGAGTTCAAATTCAGCCTTGATGCCGATTTGTATTGAAGCGCGGTGTGAGGTGACCGACATTGACCTTCTTGACGGGATTGCTGCGTATTCAGTGATGTTGTAGCATGAGTGAAGTTTGATCAACGATTCAAAGTGAGACCTTTGATTTAAGTCAGAAACTGCGTCAATTCCATCACCCTGTACCAACATAACAGATGCCATTATTATTATTTTTGTATGATGTTGTTTAAATTAGTTGTAATGAAGTTAGTAAATGGAAAAATAAGGTTGTGAATGTTGTCTGTTACTTGCATGATGATCAACGAATAAGTAGCACCACTCTGGATGGTTGCCTCTTGATACCCACTGTTTTAGTACATGAACAGTGATGACCCCTGCTTTTTGTCCTTCTTTTACATCGTATGGTTTTCATTTATGGATAAAAGAAAAAAAATGTCATAGCTTCAATAAAGTATGTGACTTTGGTATGTGTATGAGTGATCAAATATGGAAGGTGTAGTGTAGTGTGACTACGCATATATCCATTAGATAAGGGAATGAAGAGTGTATAACAGTGACAAAAGACAAACCTTAGATGATAATGCAGACAACCATCTTGTGTTACAACCTGGTAAAAAAATATGCACGAAAGCTGTGACAATTGACAATGAGAGTTCACTTCATCAACGAATGAGAAAATGAAAAGTAGCGAGTATCTAAACAGTGGAAAACTATCTTTGAAAGAAAAATGCAACACATCTTAAAAAATACCTCACAAATGGCAATGTGAACACAATCAACTATAATTCCAACTGAAAACCGAATGCGTAAAACCGTTGCCGCCTTAATCGGTGTTGTCTCAAAACGGCCCGACAACCCAACTCGGTCGAAACCAAAAATCAAACCGACTACCAAACTCAATTTCACGGTTACTATAAACATTGTTAGCAAAAGAAAACATATTACATGAAAGGCTAAAAACTATTTCGGTACGTTAACATAAAGTAAGCAGCCGCAAAAACATAGTCTAAAAACCATGCGTATGTCGTCAAAAAAAAATCGAGTGCAACACAACAAACGAACATAGTGACCCTGAGCCCAACCGTGGGCAACTGAACTGGATTATATGACGAACAATTTTCAGCCAATAAACAAAAATTCCCAAATTCATACATGTGAAACTTATAAGACATGAAGCTTTAATTTTATATACGTGCACATGTTTGACGTAACCACATATTACAAACTAACGTCTTTATGCCCGGTTCCGTACCTATAGCATACACAATTGTACCAGCAAGCAAAAATAAACAAACATGAAAGGATTAATCAAATTAGACGACACGGCCACATAGTCAGGTTTTATGACTTATAAATGGTAGAATGTTTGGTAAATAGTAAAAATAAAAATGAAATGGTGGGCTGTAGCAAGGGAATTATTATAGCTTGTTGGAGTTTATGGAATACGAGAAACGAAAAAGTTTTTGAAGGAAAGAAGGTTAAGATTGAAAATATTATTGGTGATATTAAATCTTTTGGGTTTCTTTGGCTCAAAAATAGGGGGAGAAAGAGATCACTTCTTTGGTCTAATTAGTGTAACTTTGTTTTAATGTAATTTTTCGTTTTTTGGGCTTCTCTCCGGGTTGTGGAGGCTGCACTTCGGAGTTTTGGTTCTCGCGGTTTTCGGTTGTTTTTAAAAGTTTAGTTTGAAAAAAAAAAGTAATGAGGGAAAGAGACACGCTGCATGAAACCTGCCAAACCTACTGCCTAGGGTGCATTAGTCATTTCCTAAAGTTAGATGAAGGTGTACTAAAACGTGGTACACACTTATATGCACATGGTGTAAAACAATACCGCATACTTTAGGTGAAATAATATATATAATGAATAGATGAATGTACCACAGACAAAGCAGATTGTACAAGTATATTTGCATACTAATGTTTGCAAATATAATATAAATAATGTCAGGACAATCATGATCCAAATTTTGACATTTACAAACGCTCAGTAAATGTTTTTCAAGTATTTTTTTAAACATATTTTCAAAAACATGCATTGCACGGTTTACCCCAAACACAATGGTAATGATCCTGAACATAACTAGTTAAGATGAGATATCGAAAGACTTCATTTCTATTTAGGGTAAGAGAGTTTTCTGACCAGTGACAAACCTTGAACACATAATATAAATGGCTGAAGGATTTTGAACAATAATTTAGATGGACTGGACTCATACATATAATTTATTATTTTTTTGATTTTTCAGAAAAATCAAGTTACAGAACGAAAAAGCTAGGTGGATCGCGGCCCGCTAATGTGACAAACCTTGAACACATAATATAAATGGCTGAAGGATTTTGAACAATAATTTAGATGGACTGGACTCATACATATAATTTATTATTTTTTTAATTTTTCAGAAAAAACAAGTTACTGAACAAAAAAGCTAGG
This sequence comes from Bidens hawaiensis, assembly GCF_021521415.1. Classification (NCBI taxonomy): domain Eukaryota; kingdom Viridiplantae; phylum Streptophyta; class Magnoliopsida; order Asterales; family Asteraceae; genus Bidens; species Bidens hawaiensis. The sequence continues at coordinate 12,684 of NW_027500920.1, forward strand.
TGGGTCGCGGCCCGCATTAGCCCACAGTAAGATTCAACTATGGTTTTCTCGAGTATGACTAGTTTTCTTTTTCAAGTGAAATGAAGATGATCAAGTAGATTAGTGTCTCGTCAGTCATCCAATAACTTCAAACTGTAGTCCAAATCCAATGGTAAATGAAAATTCTTTGAAGGATTTTTTTGTTTTTTTAACTAGTAGTTACATCCATGTCTTTTTCTTTTTCTCTCTTCATTAATTTATTTCACACTCAAAAACATTTTCCATTTATGCATTTGACCAAATGCAAGATTCATTCTATATTTTACTACTTCCAAGTCATCATTTAACTCATCAAATGCATTGTATTTGTAATGATCTTATATTTTCACTTTAAAATCATAATATATTAAAATCCTAATGATTTTACTCCTAACCCATTGATTTAGTGATATGGGGTCCGTTGTTAAAAAATGTCATAAAATCAGGGAAATATGTTGAAAGAAGTAGGGATTTATTGGAGTTGGTTGGGTTTAAATACATAGTCTTCTAAAACTAGGTAGCCGTAAGAATGTATCAAACGGACTCCGTCTGAACTCAAACTAACAACATTGGAACCGTCTAATCAAACTCCACAATTTATATTTTAGGTTTTCGTTTTTCAATTTCTAACTTGAAAATTTTAGAATTTTTGTTTAGATCACTATGTCTTTTTATTTATCATTGTGACTTTTTGTTTATTTTCGTCATTGTGTTTTTTTTTCCAATATCGTGTCTTTAAACCTCGACATTGTTCTATATTACTCAACAATGTGTCTTTGTATCCTTACTAGATTCAGGAAGATGTGTACGATAACTTAACTCATTTGGAAACACCTTTGCCTATATTGATTTAAGTAACAATGGGTTCAGGCACTATTCAAGTCTGTTTGACGGTTCAAGCAAGGGGTACCACCGGTGTTCTACCGATAAATATGCCAATATCACATCCCGTGACAAAGGCTTGAGGGTGGGTTCCTTTAATCTAATTATTTTTGTTTTACTGATAAAAGTATTTTGATCATTTCATACACACTAAACTGAAAAAACATGTAATTTCCTACTTGAAGGCTTAAACCAAATTATAACATATGCAAATAATCATACAAGACAAAAGCTGTTTTTTTTTTGAAAAGTAAAAGAAATAAAAACTAAAAGCCACCGACTAAAAAGAATTTAGCCGGGACAAAAACCAAAAATACGTAACAAGGAGAGGGTTTTTCAACCACTCGGTCCAACTAAATTTAAATTTAACATTTCTGCTCGAAACCCATAAAAACACCGTGGCCGTAATCGAATCAACCTGATAGTCCCTTTTGAGGTCATTTTTGTTAAAGACAATACCATTCCGTTTCCTCCAAATGAACCACCAAATCGAGAAAATAATCGCTTCAATTACTAAAGATAAGATAGATTAGACGTGATTACTCTAAATTAATAACATTCGTTTATACCAATTTGACTACACCATTTTCCAAAATATATTAAATATGACCCGAAAAGTTTCTTTCAATCAATAATAGTAGTTGAACTTATCGCACCATGGGGCATGATATATCTTAGCGTGGACCTATAATAGTATGCAGCCAACCAAATAATTTGTGAATATGAGAACCTCACACGTTTATATTGTGAAAGCGAGTAATTACACTATGTTTGTAAAGCTGCTTGGATGTGTCATAAGATCATGTGTAGTGGGTTATTTTGGGCGTCTATAACACCTCAAACGTTTTATCAGGGAGAGTTTTGTATATATCGTTTGGTGCTTGCACATGGCGTTTGTATAATGCTCCATTTGTGACATGTATGCCACGTGTTGCATAACACCCATGGTGGTGAGTTACCACTACACAGGGTCTTACTTATAACCTCGAAATGATCTCTAACGTTAGGGTGTGCATGAAACTGAGAAGCCAAACCGATATAACCGAACCGAAAGAAAAATTGACTGTTTGGTTTTATATTTTGTAGAAGCCGAACTTTCGGTTTTACTAACTAAATCCCCCACCCCCCCCCCCCCCAAAAAAAAAAAAAAAAACGGAACTTATAGATTTTTATTTCTTATTTTCATTTGTAAGTAATTTATAAAAGTTTAACCAAAATAAATTTGTCTAGGTATATAATGGTCACATAAATTATTAACTAGCAAATAAATTTATGCCTAAATTCACTATTTTTAGCCAACGTTTTTTCTCGGCTCAAAATTTTTAAACCCCAATGACAACACTGAAAAACCGAAACCTAATCAAACCCAACTAAAAACCAAAAAAACCGATACTGAACGGTTTTTAAAAACTAAAAAAAAAACAAAATTTCAGATTTTGGCTAAAATCGAACAAACCCAATTACCCAAGCACACCCCTATGACAAACGCCATAAATCAATATGATAAAACCGATCTAAGAACTAAAAATTAGACATAAATACTGATTCTACATCTACCGGTACAATGAGTTAGACTCTCAAATGAGACTATAAGTAGCTATCAAGCGTTCCAACACGCCTTCGATCTATCTTGATGAAGACCAAAACTTATCTAATCGAATATGGGGTCTAGCTTAAGTTGTCAAACACATGGCCTGGAATATATTTCCAGTTATCAAAAAATCCTACTTATTTTTAAACCGAATATTCTAAAGAAATAAATATCAAATTTGGTCGTTTGTGTAACAACTTGAAAATGCCAAAAGAAAATTTATATGTATGTTCCAAGAAATTGTGTAGATGGAAGATTCAAATTGGCAACCATTCCACTATCCAATCAAGACAAATAAAGTCAAAGTCACAAGTAACGTATGTTTATGATCTTATATTGATGTTATGGACTTATGGTTGTTTTTTTCTTATGATTATAACTTCCATTATGCTCATGGAATAGACCAACACTTTTGCAATCATATGTGTGCAATCTATATAACTTACGAAGATACGTAACATGAAAGAGTAGTTAGAGCATGCGTAGGGGGTGTTGCCCACCTATGTGACACTCCACCAACGCCTGTGCACAACTACACCTGTCAAAAAAAATGGACGTTACCCATTTTAGCCCCATCTAGAGAACGACGTCCACCACTATACCGTCATCCACATCTCTTTTTACGTAATTTATACATTTTTATTAATATGATGGATTTAATTAAATAAAAAAGTAATTTTATAAAAAGAAATTATAAATGCATGTACACAAATCACACTTAAATCAAACCTATATGTATACTTTTCTCCATATTCTTAGAAAACAATATGGATACTTCATCAAGATCATCAAGTTATCTATCCTAATAAGACAAGGCGATCGTTGATATTATTTGTTCCCATATCGATTTTATTTACGGTAGTTTGATTTTCTTACAATTTTATCTTTTTATGTTTTATTTCAACATGAATTACCTAACTAAAAAATTGATTATTTGACAAAGGTTCGATCGAGAGCTTGTGGCAGAGAAAAAGAAAATAATTGAGACACAGAAAAAAAAAAATTAATAATTTTTTTTTATTATTTCATGGTATTTTTATTTGTATTTTCGTTTTAAGAGTTTCATTAAAATGCTGGTTTTTATTACTTTAATTTCTATATATGAAAACGAAAAGATTATAATTAAGAAATCAATACAATGCTTCATTCTACTACGGGATAAATTGGAAAAATGATCACCACCTACGTGTCCTTAATTTTGACGATTTAGTAAAATCCCTCAAACCTTTTTAAAATATAAAAACCACTCAAGTTTTTCAATATCTTTTAATTGCTATGAAATTTTAATTAAATATTTAAATGTCATGAGAGAAGAATTAAAGGTTTAATAAAAAAATACAACAATCACATAGGAGTTTAATTCTATATAATTGTTTAGTACAAACTTATTCGGTTATTCAATATAATAAATTGATGGTGAGGCTGTCGTTAGTGGCAAAGCTTGGACTACGATACCGGAATTGTGTGTGTGGGGGGGGGGAGGGCTGGACTCAAAATGTATTAAAACAATTCACAAACAAGGGGGGCTGGCCTACAAATTTCGATCGAAAACGACTAAATTTAAACTACGTATAAAAAATTTCAAACGAAAACGGGTAAATTTGTACTGCTACACAAAAAAACAGGGGGGCGGGACCACACCAGGCCCTAAGTATACTTCGCCTCTGGCTGCCGTCGGAAGAGGTAACTATCACCGATGGTGCTGACTAGTGTGATTAGTTACCATAAGATAGTCGAAGATCGCATGTAGAATTAATGGGTGGTCCATAAATATTAAATGATTAAGTACTCAATAATAAATGGTTATGTTTAAATAGAACATATATATTTTATAACAAATTCAACAAATCCATGTGTCACGCGTATTGAATTCTAATTATTAAGTTGTACAATCTTATACAAATTAATAGTGGGTCAAAAATGTGTGAGAATTTAAAGTTGAACGGGACGCGTCATTGTAAATTAGGTGTAGTGTTGTAATCGGTATAAATAAGTTACTATAACAATATCATGTTCTTCAAGCTAAACATGAAAGAGAACACCTCAATATGTCATAACTTTATACTTCACATTGAACAACCAGCTTTCATTAAAATTTCTCGACGGACCATGTTGGTTAGCTCAAGTGATATCATTATCATAATCATTGTTTAAAGCGTTAAGCATCGACAAGAAAAAAAATTCAATCTTAAACTCGTCATGGATCTCTTCATATATTCAGGATACTAAATTTCATTGCAACCAGACAAATAATAGTTTATTCAAGTATCACTCACATGCTTTTCAACAATTCGTTATCAAATCTGACGGCTATATTTCATCAATGTTACGTTTTAACACCAATAAAACAAAATGTGTCATTAAAATAATAAAAAGGGATGTATTATTCATACACCCTCGTAACACACATATTATCTTTATATACACCTACAGGGTGTATATAAAGATAATATGTGTGTTACGAGGGTGTGTGAATATCCAAAAATGGTGTATGAATAATCATTACCTAATAAAAGCCTAAAAGACTTATAATCTAACGGTATCAAAGAACGCAAAAAATGTATATCTTCTACAATGGTTGAAATTGCAGTCGCATGATGATTGATAAACGTGTAAGTTTATTTGTAAATTTAAAATAATTATATTCTAAAAGAGTAAATAATAATAAAAAAACATCATAAGTATTTTAACAATAATAACAACTTTAATGATTACCCAAGGTCCTAAACATCACAATCATATTTAAATAAAGGAGCCTTTATTTTAAATATTTTATACAAAAGCTCATAAATATATATGTTACGATTTTACACGTGAAAACAAATTTCTAGCATGTAAATCCACTAAAGTCGATCAACTAATTTGGCTTTTGTAGTTGGAGCTTGGAAGAGTACATATGCATATGCTTACATGATAAGTTGCATGGTCGGCCTTGAGGGTGTGCCAGCTGAGGGTGCGACGAGGGTGTCGCACTCTCGGCTGGGGCATAGTTTATTATGAGGTCAAAATTTTTTTATATACTTTTCTTATATATATATAATAATTTTTATTTATTATAATTAGATTTTGATCCCTTTTAAAATTATCGGGCCAAAAAAAGTTTTTATTGATAATCCATTGGATGCAATTTAGGTTATTAGTTTATATATTTCGTTACTCGTTAGAGCCTGCGTGCCCTTTACATTTCAGCTCGGCCGATGTATATAAATTCTCAGACACGGCCCAAATTATTAAGCCGAATATTGTAAGAAGTAACTAGTGTGCATTAATGTATGAGTGTTATGAAGTATTTGTTCAATGTTGACCCATGTACAAAAAAAAAAACAAAAAAAAATCATAGATTACTTATGACTGGTTAGGATCAAATACAAATAACTTTTATCATGAAAAATGCACAAGTAATTAGAGTAATTATTATTTCATTATAACTTTTGAATTAAAGTAATTATTATTAAGCTATATTATTTTTTTATGACATAATTACTCTAGTACTCTAGTTCAAAACTGTAATTACTATAGTTATTTATTTGTTTACTGTGTTAATTTTATTTGTACCGGATCTTACCCATGCTTATGATTGTTATGAAGTATTTTGCAAATTTTCTTACACTCACAAAAGTACGATTTAATTTTGTGGCTTTTGATTGGTGGTTGTAGGCAAAGTTTATATTTGATCGGTTCAATTTTCCTTTTTGTTCTTTGGTATATATAGATAAGTTCATTATACATTATACAGACTTTTACCGCGTATTAAATATTCATACTTTCTTTCCTTAGAGTATCTGTAAAAGTATAAAATAATCCTTATGGTATTACCTTTAAAATCTCTATACTTTATAATTTTCCTTTTTTTAATACCCACATGATCATCTCCATTTCTTGAATACAGAACCTTGAGATACTAAGTTGGTATACTCCAGAAAGGAAGCTCGTACATCAGTTACGACTCAAAGACCACCCGAAATAGGAAAGCCACCATTAGGAGAGTGAGAAAACCTTGGCCGACCATTTGTACATCTAATTTTTGTTCGAATTTATGGTCCCTCAACAACATGATTAACATTTTTTGCATAAGCTTCCATATATTATCAACATCCTTGCTATAACGCCTACACACAACTACACCCTTAAAAGAAATGGATGTTACCCTTTTGGCGGCATCTGGAGAACGGCGTTCACCACTATTCAAACCCACTTTTTACTGATCATTGTCATCCGCATTTTTTTGTCATTTAATTTATAAAATTTTTTATTAATATTATGGATTTAATCAAATAAAAAATTAGGTATTAAAAAATAAATTATAAATGCATGTAAACCTAAGCCAACATTCACAAATCATACTTAAATCAAACCTATATGTATACTTTCTCCATATTCTTATTGAAAAATATGGATACTTCATCAAGAGCATCAAATTTATCCTAATAAGACACGACAAACGTTGATATTGTTCGTTGTCGAGTCAATTATATTTATTGTAGTTTAAATTTCTCATAACTTTATCTGTTTATGTTTTGTTTCGACATGAATTACCTTACTAAATAGATGATTATTTGACGGGATTCGACCAATAGCTTGTGGTGGAGAAAAAGAAAAAGATTGAACAAATAATGAAAAAAGTAGAATTACTAGTTTTATTACTATTATTATTATTATTATTATTTCATGGTATTTTTATTTGTAATTTTTTTTTAAAAAAAATATATTTAATTTTGTAATTCTATTTACATAAGAAAAAGATAACACTAAAAAGATAATAATTAAGTAATGATTACACGGTTTCGTTACAAAAAAAATCACTACCTATGTGGTAATGAGGCGTAGGAAAAAGACACATTTTCCTTTTGACAGTTTGGTAAATTCACTCGAACCTTTTCAAATATAAAAACCTCTCAAGTTTATTAATGTTTATTAACTATTGTGAAATTTTTAACTAATGTCATGAAAGAAGAATAAAAATGTTTGAAAAATTGGTTTTTATTGGTCTCAACTATCGTCTTTTGGTCACTGCCGGTCCCAACTAAGAATTGGCTGCTAACGGTCCCAACTTTTAAATTATTTGTTCCAAACGGTCCGCGACTAACAGAATTCTAACGTCGTTAGTTTCAGGTCGCCGGAAAAATGTTTTCGGCCGGAAAACAAACATTTTTTCCCGAAAACTTAACAATTTGTCCCAAACATTATGGTAACTTTGTATCGTACCTTTAGGAACCTTTTTCTAGTAAAAACCCCAATTATTGAGGTCGCCGGAACCCTAGAACCATCGTCGGAATCAGTTGATGGTGGTTGGTTGGCGGTGAGTCAATCGGTGGTGGTGGCGGTGTTCAGGTGGTGTTTTCCGGCAAAAAAAATGACTTTCCAGGCCAAAAACGTTTTTTCGGCGACCTGAAACTAACAACGTTAGGATATGTTAGCCGCGGACCGTTAGGAACAAATACATAAAAAGTTGAGACCATTAGTGACCAATTCGTTAGTTGAGACCGACAACGACAAAAAGACAATAGTTAGGACCAACAAAAACTAATTTTCCAAAAATTTTTTATAACGAATACATAACATATGAATTTAATTCTAAATAATTGTTTTAGTAAAACCTTATTCAATATAATAAATCGATGGTGAGGCTGCCGATGGAAGAGGTAACTGCCATCGATGGTGACTAGTTGGGTTAGTGTTACCATAAAAATTAAAATAGTCGAAGATCACATGTGTAAAATTAATGGGTGGCCTATAAGTACCCTATAATAAATGGTCTTGTTTAAAATAAAACATATAATTTATATTAAACTAGTTTGAGGCCCGTGTATTATACGGATAATTGATGAAAAATTTAAACTTTAATCATTAAGTGAAATACATTTAACAAATTGATCATATACTGTTAATACAATTACAATTAACATTAAAATTACAAAAATTATATAACTAAGATTACACAAATATGTTACAAATAAGTAAAAACTTCCTTTTACACTACATTTGTGATTGTATTAGTAGGTATACATTGTTTATCAAAAATCAAAATCTTTAGTCCATGTTTGTTTGTAACTCTTAATAATGTAACATATAGGTCTGCTTATAACTCTTGATATAGCCGCGTATAGTTGTCTGTGTGACAAAAAAGGTTCTCCAAATACATACCAACTCTAGATAAATAATAATACATCCATGAAATTATTAAAAAAAATATTCATACACATAAAATATCATAGATTTTAATAAATTAATATGATGTCATTTGAGAACATCTACTCATGTTTATCCAAAAAAACCATGATTATCCCAAAAATTATATACCTACACTTTGATGTTCTAATCATCTTTGGTAATCTTTAGAATTTGAAGTTGATAGATCATGCTAAATTTGTTGTCAAATTTTAATTGATTTTATATCTTACAATTAAAAATTATATAATCAAACAACATAAAACCGAAAATTAAACTATAACAAAATAATTTGTTTCATTTCATATGAATGTAATTGCCAGAAAAATGACAAATACATACTAACCTTATAACCAAGTTCAAATAATAGTGATTATTCTAAGTTAGAAGAATTTTAGAAGATTTAAAGTTGTATAAAGTGAAGGTAGTGATTCTTATTTATAATCGTTGAAAGTATGGTTGCCACTTTACCCGTAACATAAAACCCGTACCCGAACCCAAACTAACCCGACCTGTGAAACTCGAACCCAAGAAAATACTAACCCGAACCTGAACCGAAGTAATTTGGGTTGGTTCTTGGGTCAAAGTTCTTGGTTTCGGGTCAACAAAAATAAACTTTTAGTTTTTAAATAATATATATTTTTAGGTATTAAAAGCTAAGCCTTAGTCGCTGACGTTATCAAGATTTAGTCCAAGTCGATTGTTCTCATTCCACATATAATGAATCGATTGTTTATTTTTTATTATTTTGAATATAAACCATAATAAACAATTTAATTATGTACTAACCAACATGTAACACTAACATAACCTCAATTCGTTGTATTTGTATAAATATAAAATTAATAAGTTAATATAATATATGAATTATGTAAATAATTGATGAAAACTATATTTTAGGTTTCAATATCCTAAATGATTTTTTGAAAACGAAAATAATGTCATGGGATTGAAACAAATTTTTTGGTTTAAAATATCAAATGCTTTTAATTAAGTAATTTATCTTATAAAGGCATATTAATTAAATATATTTGAATGTATAGAAACAGTATAAATCAAGTCATAAAACATATGTTTCTTAAACATTTTGGTCTGAGTTATGAAAGAAAATATTAAAAACTAAATATTGATCTTCTTATTGCTAAAACCCTTTATACTACACAAAAAGTCATATCAATAGATGATAGATAGTTCATAGAGTTAATCGTTATACATATAGATTATAATTATACTATTCAACTTCAATGATTTAATACTAAACACCAAGTTATATATATATATATATGATATGTATTCTTTATGTTTGTAATATTTATACAAAATGTTTTTAGAAAATTAAGAAAATACACATTTTATGAGTTCAAGTGCATATGAGAAAATTTTAAATCCAAATTTGAAACCAATCTTACATAAAAAATTATGCACGACTGTTTGAATCTCTGCTTAAAAACAATTTGTTGTATACCATACAAATCCAAATTCTTCGTCAATAATGCACCTTTATTTTTTTTAAATTTGCAATTACTTGTGATTTTAAAAATTTTATTCTAACAAGTCTACAACTTCAATTTTGATATTTTCTTATTTCACCATTAATGCTAATGAATGAATCAGTTAGTATTTACATTTAATAAGCATAAACTTGAATTCATATATTGAAATAACTTAAAAGATAAGGATCATATATGGAAATTTATTGAAAAAATGTGAGAAGAGCTATGAGCTTGACAAGTGGCAAAAGTTGTAGTCTTTTATTAGAATAGATAGATAGATTCGGAAAATACATGTGTCAAACGAGTTGAATTCTAAGCAAGTTGTGCAATCTTACATAAAACATATAAATTAGGTTTCTTACTGTAATCGGTTTAGATAAGTTACTATAACTAGTTTAGAAACATCGTTTTAGTTGGAGAATTCAGAGACCCTCTTTAATTGACAAATTAGACACAATGTTGTAAGACTATGTGTAGTGGGTCGATGTTAGGGCAATATAGCTCCGATGTCGCCGTAAACAACACCCGGTGGGGGGGGGGATTATCTTGTTGCTATGGTGTGTTTGGACGATATTATTATTTTATTATTATGTGTGTGATATATTTATGATGTGATGAGACAATATTGGGCTATAGACAACTACATTCTAAAATGAAAATCATCACCTAACTGACGTGGCGCCATGCGTCAAAACTTGCCCCCAGTATAGCGCCTCTAGTGGCTCTTCACTACACATAGCCTAATCAACAACATATCAAAATATTGTAGAACGTGAACAATTAATGGTTCTTTTTAGATTCAAAAATGAATTTTGTTTCATTAACTCCCATCTATCTCATAGCTTCACACAGAACAATCAGATTACATGGAAGTTTATTGACGGACCGTGTTGGTTAGTTCAAGTGATATCGTTATCATAATCATTGTTTAAAGCATTGACAAGAAAAAAAATCAATCTATAACTTATCACGTCTCTCTTCGTATATTCAAGTATCACTCATGTGGTTTTCGGCAATTTGTTATCAAAACCTAGTGACTAGATTTAATCGATGTAATGTTTTAACACCAGTATAACAAAATATGCATGTCATCTAAATAATAAAAACTTAAAAGATTTATAACCTAGCGATATCAAAGAGCGTAATAAAAAGTATCTTTCTCAAATGGTTGAAGTTGTAGTATCTTGATTGATAAATGTCTAAATTTACTAGTAAATTAAAAGGGTTGTGGCCTGTGAGTTATCTATTCTTAAAAAAACCCTATTGTTTATTTTTTAATTTTAATAATCCATGTATTTTAAAATTTTATTTAACTATTATTATTATTATGATTATTATTATTGTCATTATTATTATTATTATTATTATTATTATTATTATTATTATTATTATTATTATACTGTCACCATGCAGCAACGAGCGTGCGTGGACTAGCTCACCACAACACACTTGATCTTTTTACTTAATCTTTCGGATACTATATATCAACGTTCTTGCCATAACACTTGAATTTTTTTTATATACAAACTTTTAAAGACATAACTTTCCACAGTTTAACACGTGAAATTTGTATATGTTTTTAACTGCTTCTTCGCAACACGCGGGTCGTAACCACTAGTATATTTATTATATTAATAAGACAATATATGTATATGTATAAATAATACTATTCATAGTAGAGAACAAAACAATGTCAATAGTTGAAATATCATGTAATCTTCCAAAACATAACTGTCCTTGCAGGCCTAAAATTGAGCACCTTTATTCCATCTGTTCTTATTATTATTTTCATCACCAATTTCTATATCACATCTTATCAAGATTTTCTCTCTCTTTGTTTCCAGGTTGTTGAAGCCTGAAGATGAACTATAACAGAATTTGACTTATTATTATTCACACTCTTCAAACTCAACCAATGGAGTTTAACACCTTAATGATGCCATCCATGTCATCAATCTTATTATCTTCATGCACTGAGAAACTACTATTAGCTTCCATTGATATCATATTTCTTGTCATCCTTTTCATATTCTTTGTACTAAAACAGTATTCAAACTCCAGTTTTCGCAACAGCGATTCGGCTATTAATGACTCCCTGATCGCTAAAACCCGAGCGTTGGTAGAAACCAATCTGTGGTACAAATTATCACTTACTTTTTCTGCAGTTCAAGCAGTGCTAGCCACTGCTTGTTCTGTGCTCGGATTCACTGGGAATCCGAACACTCAGGTTCCATTGAATAATATTATCGATGTTCCATCGAATAATATTGTCGATGGAACCTGCTGGTTAATCCAAGCGGTTTCGTTCATCATGATCATTATCTTAATCATTCATGAGAAGAAATTTCACTCAGTAACTCATCCGGTTACTCTTCGGGTGTTCTGGATATTCAAATTTGTTGCTATGGCAATACTCGTTTCTTCGAGCATCACATGACTGATTTCCGACACTTCGTTGCCAAAATATGAAGATGTTATTACACTGATTTCGCTTCCGTTTTCGTGTTTTTTCCTGGTTGTGGCAGTAAATGGTTCTACAGGTGAAGAAACACTAAGTGACCCCGGGCAGATTATGGATAATCTGGGGGCTAGATAATGTTTCCCACGAAGGTTAGGTCCAGCAGAGTAAGTTGTACTTCAGGGAACCTGCAAAACAGACACCGTAAGCTCGTCACTGAGAAGGGGGGGTTCCTCCTTGTGACCACCCTCCGGCGTGAGAATCAGTCTATATTGCTCTTTGAATATAAAAGTATATGAATACTATAAGAGCAGTTATCAAGTAAGTTATACGAGATAGTAGATGATCTTACCATTCCAAGATATTGGAGTATTTATAGCCGAAGGTAGGTTTTCTAGAAGGTACAGCCGGCTGAATAGTATTCCTGTTCAACCAACAGTGGATTACGCACAGGCCATACTGGTTGGTGGGTAGGTTACAGCCAACAGTAATAAAGTCGGCTGCACTATTCCACCAACTGTAGACCATGCACGTCCTACTGACTGTGGATTGTACGCAGGCCATGCTGGTTGGTGAATAGGTTACGGCCAACAGTAATACTATTCCACCAACTGTAGGCTGCGCCTGCTCCACAGTGAGAGTTGGTGAGTAGGCAGCGGCTAATAGTGACAAACAGTACTAGAGGGTGCTCCTCCTCGCACTGTTGTCGGTGAGCTGTCACCCTGTGATTGGCTCATGGGCTGTTCTGGTCAGATCGTCTGTCCTATCCATACCTTGGTAGGTATGGTACAAAAGATCTTTCAGAATCAGACTGGCTCATTTGGGCGGGATTGTTCCCGCCTTGCTCATGCCTTCACGTGACTGCTGAAGTAGCTAATCTTGTACGTGTAGCCTTGCTGTCTGCGGGTAGCCTTCCCTGATGGCTTGTATCCGCAACTGCGGGAACAGGCGGGGTACTTCACCATTGAGAGGCTTTCCCTGCGTGTACAGCTTGCGTACTGCGCGTAAGATTCTATGAGCATGGTGGGTCCTGCGGGAGCAGATGGCCTTTGCGCAGACAACCCTGTTCAAGGTGAGTCTTGCGGGACCAACTGGTCTCTGCTGGGACCTACCTCTTCAAGTCCCCCCAGTCCAATGTTCTTCTCATGCATGTTTAATAAAGTGAGGTGAACTTTTGGACTTAAGCAAAGGGTTTTGAAAAGGGTTTTGTAAGGTTTTCCATGGGAAGTCCTTGTCACTTGCAGAAATGCCCGAGTTTCCTGCTTGGTCTCTGGGTATGATGCGGGTAGGTCTGTAACCTTCTCGCAAGTCAGGAGCGTTGAGTCCCAGTTGTATGTATTTTCCATGAGGTTTTGGTAGTTTTGAACATAGTGATCAATTATGTTAAGACCACCAATTCCATCTTAGAGCTTCAAACAACGTAGTTCTCGACGTTCCCGCTATGCGGGGATGTTACTTCCGTTTCCGCAAGCATTGCCCAGAAGATCCTTCTTGGTTTCAATTCCCAGCGGAGCGCTAGGTATGTGAAGGGTTTTGCCTTAACACTGTACCTGCGCTCGTCTTACGGTTACTTTACTTCCAAGGTATTCCTGGCGTCAATTCCCTGCGGGTGCTAGGTATGTGAAGTGTTTTGCCTTTACACTGTACCCGCACCCGTCTTATAGTTACTTGGTTGCCGGGGGTACTTGGCTTCAATTCCCTGCGGGTGCTAGGTATGTGAAGGGTTCTGCCTTAACACTGTACCCGCAGCCGTCTTACGGTTACTTGTTTACCAAGGTTTTCTTGGCTTCAATTCCCTGCGGGTGCTAGGTATGTGAAGGGTTTTGCCTTAACACTGTACCCGCAGCCGTCTTACGGTTACTTGTTTGCCAAGGGGTAAGGGATATTTTCCCGCTTACTTTTTAATATTTTCGAATTTTGAATTTTGAAATTCGAAGAGTTGGTGAAAAGATAAGAACAGTCCAAACCTCTGAAACGTCGTGCGACAGTTTCTTCTGACTGTGTCAGGACGTGCAGGAAGTTATGGTGACGTGACAGAACATGGTCATTCCAGTCGTTTTTTCAGGCGCTGTGGGCGTGATTTTTCAGGCGCGTGGCCGCGAAATTACTGGCACACGTCCTTTCAACAGCTGTTGCCAGCCTGCTTTTTGCCACGTGTCATAGTTTCATTGCACCTTTGATTTCTCTCTCCTCCGCATTAAATTCACCGCATTAATTGCGATTACTATATAAAGGGGGAGAGAGTTATCTGTAATTCACACTTTCACCTTTCTTCTTCTTCTTAGTGATTTCCGGCAAATACTCCCCTTTTCAGGCAAGCATTTTCCCGAAATCACTTTCTTCTTTCCACCATGTCTTCTCATGATACTGATGATCAGAAGACTGCTGGCGAGTGCCAGTGTTCTCTTCCTGTCGATCTGTACCAGTATATCGTCAGGAAGTTCATGCTCGAGTCTCTCGAGCCTGAGTTTCCTGAACCCCACCATACTGTGTACGATGCCCCTAGTGGCAAGATCGGGGTTTATGCTGCATTCTTTGTCTACGGAAACCTTAGGTTTCCGTTGACAAAGTTTGTGTACCGTGTCCTGGAGAGGCACGGTGTGCACCTGACAGAGGTGCACCCCATGGCCATTGCCAAGGTCCGGCACTTTGAGTGGGTGTGCCGGATACTGGGCCTTGAGCCCTTTGTTGACCGTCTGATGACCTTCTACACTTGGAGGTGCATCCAGGGGTGGTACACTCTTACAACCCGTATAAAGGGTTTAAAGATTTGTACCACCGAGCGGAGTCTTCGCTCATGGAGAAGAGAGTTCTTCTTCATATCCGCTCGCGCCGTCCCCATCGCCATGAAGTTTAAGAATGGCCAGGCGCTTCCGAACCTTCCCGCCCTTAACTACGAGGAGGCGGAATGGTTTTCGAAGATATCCCGGGTCCAGTCCCCGGTTTTCCGTTTTCCGGAGTCGGCGATGGTGATGCTGGGGATGAGCCGGGTGTGGAAGGCGGCGAATGCGGATAAGGTTCCGATCGTCCTTGAATATGGTTCGAACTCTACCCCTTATGGTATGTCTTGTTTCTTTTTTGCTGACTACGATTTTTTCTAACTTTCTTGTTGATTTCAGAGGGTAACGATCTTCAGTCGCTCCTGAATCCGCGGGAGGAAGATGGTCCTGCGCGGATGGGTACTCGTGCTCTGGACGAGAACGAGTTGCCCATCCTCGAGCAGACTGCGGGTCGGTTCGTGGAGGTTTACCCGCCAGGCCAAGAGATCCTGAGCCATCGACGGCCAGGTAAGCCTATCTTCTACCCTGAACCTCTCAAAGCTGTGCCTGCTGCTGGAGTTCATGACATTTCTTCTTCTGAGGAATCCGCAGAAGGTCCTCCACTGGTGCGGAAGAGAAAGGCTGCCGTCGCCAAGGGCAAGGAGAAGGTGGCCTCTACGGCCGACCCGGTAGTCCTATCTGACTCGGAGTCAGATGATGCAGAGGTGGCGGGGAAGCCCGGTGGTGAAGAGACCACCGCTCCGGAGGCTGCAGGTGTCACCTCCGAGGAGGCAGCGGCAACGACGGTTACCGGTGTCAAGAGGCCGGCTCCATCGGGTTCGCCCCCGCTCGTCCGTGCGTTCAAGCTCAAGAAACCCCGTAAGTACCCCCATAATTCTTGTCTAGATTTGTTGTTTAAAATAAATTTTTCTAACACTTTTGCTTATGTAGGTGTGGATGTTGACGCATTCCAGGGTGGAGTTGGAGCAAGTATTCCCCCGCCAATGACGGTAGGCTCGGTCAGCCTTCCCGAGGCATCGACCCAGGCGTCTACGCCTGCTTCCGCTGGTTCCAGCCTTCCTGAGGCTGTTCCAGCTGAGAAGGTGTCTCCGCCGGCCGTGAGTGCAATTTTTACAGCATCTTTCACGGAGCCGGCGGTTACTGTTGCTGAGGAGGTGGCGCCAACCATGGCTACCACAGCGGCTGCCACTATACCTGCGCCACCGGCACCGACGGCCGGACCTTCAGGTATGCGCCAGGCTTCCCGCCGATCTATGCCACCTTCCCGTCTGCCTGACCTGTTGGATGGATTTCCTTTAGGTTCAGGTGATGGGTTTGGCGGCTATCGGCCTGTTATTGACCCTACAGGTACGTAGGGTTCCTTTTCCTTTACATATTTTTATCATCTTTTCCTAACTGCCTTTGTTTCTTTTGCAGTGTCGGATTCCAATGAAGTGTATGTTCCAAGATGGAACATACGCCGAGGAACAACCCTTCGCACCCCTGTGGAGTGCGTGGACTGGGCTCGCCACGCTGCTCCTCATGGTGCGTTGGGGGAAGCCATGGCTAGCTACCAAGAGGGTAGGCTAACCAATGAGCTTCGGGTTCTCCAGGCCCGAACGCAGCCCCGCGTCGAGCTGCTTTGTCGTGAAAACGACAAGTTAAAAGCAGCTCGCGCCAAAGATATATCTGAAGCGCGGGCTCTTCGGGAGGAGAACCGGCAGTTGGCCGCTGCCGCAGCCGAGAAGGAGAAGGCATTCAAGGCCCTTGAGGTTGAAGTCCAGGCGCGACTCGAGGCCCGCTCCAAGGCTGCCCAAGCTGTGAATGAACAGCTTCGGCTGGCCAAGGAGACTGCGCGAAACTCAACTGAGAGGGCTGCCAAGGCTGAAGCTGTTGCTGAGCCACTTCGCGAAGAGAATGAGCAGCTTAAATGCAAATTAAAGGCTCTTCAGCATGCTCATGACGCCTTGGCAATGGAAGATGCCAAGAAGCTGCAGGAGATCCTTGACCAGAGGGGGGTGCTTGACCGTACTGAAAGGAAACTCAAAAGCGTCGAAGAAGCTGCCGCCAAGGAAGTTCAACTTGCCAACCTTGATAAAAGCGGAGCCGAACGTGCTTGTAAAGAAAGTCAAGCTACCCTCCAATGGTTGCTTCGAGAAGCGTTGCCTCAGGTATCCTCTTTTTCTTTACGCTTTCTGCTCGTAATTAGAAAATGTTCTAACTTTATTCTTTTGTAGGTTGTGCGTCAGGTCCTTTCAGAGACCTCTTATGACGATGCGATGAGCGCGGCCCTCAACGCTTCTCATGAGGATGGGCAGAAGACTGGCTTCCTGCTTGGTCTAGGGTTTGCTGAGAGAGGCTTTCCGCCCTCCAACTTCCCTTTATTCAATGTTAACACTGAAGCTGCTTATGACCAAGCTGTGAACCAGTACGCTGCCTTCCCGCATCCGGTGGTGGAGAAGGTGAATGAAGCTGCTGCTGCTGATGATGGGCTAAACATCCTTAAGGCTTTCCTTGGGCAGCCGCGCTCTGATGGTGCTGGCCCAAGCGGAGGTGGCCCTGAAGCCTGATCCTGAAGATCCCTTCCCGCTGGTAGGATAGACTTAGCTTTGTATAGATTTCTTTTAGGCGGGTAGTTACCCAGCCATTCTTGTAAATGATTGTGAAATATTAATCTCTTTGCGTATAAGATTGTTATTTCCTTCCTTGGGTTCTTTGCTTTATAAACTTATGACTTGCATACTTAGTTTAAATTAGCAATTTCCCAAGTGTTTAGAATAAGAACCTTTGAACGTGGTTGATGATGGGTTAAAGTTTCGCCTCCTCCTTCGTGATTGTGCGGGTAAAACCGTCACTTGCACTTGGTAGGATGGCTAACCTTTACCCTCTATCTGACCTGCGTGTAGGTTTTTCAAAATTTCTAAGGCATTAAGTTAAACCTTTGAACGTGGTTGATAATGGACTAAAGTTTTTGCTCCCTCTTTCGTGATTGTGCGGGTGTAACCGTCACTTGCACTTAGAAGGATGGCTTTAACTTTAGACCTATATCTGACCTGCGTGTAGGTTTTTCTTATCCTTTTTTATGTGTTCATAAGTTAACCTTTTAACGTGGTAGATGGTAAGTTAAGTTTGGCTTCCTTGAATGTGATTGTGCGGGTAAGACCGTCACTTGCACTTACAAGGATGGCTAAACTTTACCTACATCTGACCTGCGTGTAGGTTTTCCTTAGAACTTTAACATTTTGGCGTTGTGTTTATGCGGGTATTGCCGCCTTCCACACGCAACTACTTCTTCCTGTAAGGGAAGTTCATAGGTTACAAGCTATCAATACATCATGAAAGGAGAATCATTTCCATTAGAAGTGGCTCTAGGCCTTTTCTTTACAAGTTGGAATTGATCTACATATAACATTTGCGTAATTGAGCTCCATTCCATGTTCTAGGGATGGGAGTGCCATCGAGCCTTTCGAGCCGGTACGCGCCCTTTCCCAGAACCTCTTTGATAATGTATGGCCCCTCCCAAATCGGGGCCAACTTTCCTGGGCGTTGTTGGTTCGAAGCCTCGTTGTTACGCAGTATGTAGTCTCCTTCCTTGAAGTTGCAGAGTTTTACCCGCGTGTTGTAGTATTTTTGCATTTGTCGTTTGTAGTTTTCTTCACGCACGGCGGCTAAGTCTCTGCGCTCTTCGGCTAGCATAAGGTCTAACCGTCTTTCCGCATCATTGTCTTCTGGTTGGATTAAGACCCTTGGTGAGGGTAAACCGATTTCGACTGGGATCATGGCTTCAGTGCCATAAGTGAGACTGAACGGGGTTTCTCCCGTACTGGTCTTCTTCAGCGTTCTGTTTGCCCAAAGGACGTGCGGAAGCTCGTCCACCCAGCCGGATCTGTGTTCCAAGAGTCTTTTCTTGATGCCTTCGACGATGCTCTTGTTTGCTCTTTCCACCTCACCGTTACCTTGCGGGTGTGCCACTGAGGTAAAGGTGTGGGTGATTTGAAGTTCTTTCAGCCACTGCTGTAGCTTCTTGTCAGCAAAGTTGGTGCCATTGTCGCTTACCAAATTCTGTGGAAGTCCAAAACGACAAATAATAAATTCCCAAATAAATTTTTTGATATGCTTTGCGGTTGTTTGGGCTAAAGGTTTCGCTTCTATCCATTTGGTGAAGTAGTCAATGGCCACCACTAGGAACTGAACATTCCCAGCTGCTGTTGGAAATGGGCCTGTCACGTCAATGGCCCACTTCTGAAATGGCCATGAGGAAGTGACAGGAACGAGTTCATTTTTCGGGCGATGCGTGTTGGGTGCGTAAAGCTGACAAGATCTGCATTTTCTGATGTATGCCAACGCGTCCATATGCATACCCGGCCAGAAGTATCCCGCGTTGTTTAGCTTGGCTACCACAGCGCGGGGGCCTGCGTGTACTCCACAGATGCCTTCGTGAACCTCCCTTAGGAGGTAGTCAGCATCTTGGTTGTCCACGCATCTTAACAATGGGCCAAGAAAGTTACGTCTGTAAAGGGTGTCATTGACCAGCTGATAATTCAGTGCTTTACAGCGTAGTTTTCTTGCCTGTGACTTCGACTCTGGTAACGTTCCTGCTTCAAGGTATTTTATTATTGGGGTCATCCATGTTTCTGTACCGGTTTGGATGACACAAATTTCCTTGTGCGGGACTGATGGTGTTTCGAGGAGTTCCACGCGGATGTCCTTACCCAAGTGGGTGAAGGCCAGTGATGCAAGCTTGCTTAACGCATCCGCAGATTTGTTTTCGCTGCGCTTGACATGTATCACTTTACAATCATTAAAATCGCGCATGATGGCTTTGGCCTGGGCAAGGTACAGGGCCATTGTGTCATTTACAGCCGTGTACGTCCCGTTTATTTGGTTTGCCACTAGCATGGAATCTACATGGGCTTCCAAATTTTTTACACCCATTTTACGCGCAATCCTCAATCCGGCCAGGAATGCTTCATATTCAGCTTCGTTATTCGTACTTGGGAAATCCAGCCGAATAGCATAAGTATATTCCTGGCCTGCTGGGTTTGTTAATTTTAACCCTGCGCCTGAACCCTCGTTACTAGCTGCTCCATCAGTATAGAGTCGCCAGACCTCATCGATTTCGTGTGCTGGGGAGGGTTGAACCTCCTCCTGGCACTCTTTCTCCCGCGCAGCGGGGACTTCGGCAATAAAATCAGCCAGGACCTGGCCTTTAATGGCTGGTCTCGGCTTGTATTGAATCGCATATTCTCCCAATTCAATTGCCCATTTGGCTAGGCGTCCCGATAACTCGGGTTTGCCTAGAACATTTGAGAGTTTGAAGTTGGTGAGAATAGTGATTGGGTGACCCTGGAAATATCGTCTCAACCTGCGTGAAGCGTGTATAAGTGCCAAGACCAGTTTTTCCAGGGTAGAGTACCGGGTTTCCGCGTCTGCCAGCACGCGGCTAACATAATAGATTGGCATCTGGATGCCTTTTCGTTCTACAAGCAGGACTGCCCCGGTTGCTCTATCTGTTGCGGAGAGGTATAGGATTAACTCCTCTCCCGCTTGTGGTGCTGTGAGTGTTGGGAGTTCGATCAGGCGTGATCGAATCTCCTGGAAAGCTGCTTCCGCTTCTGGTGTCCAGCGGAAGTGCGTTTTCTTTAAACAATTTCTTAGTGTTGACACAAAAGGGAACGACCTATCCGCATGGTTTGCCAAAAAGCGGTTAAGCGCGACTAGTCGTCCATTAAGTGTTTGAGCCTGTTTTATGGTGGTAGGTGATTCCATTTTGACAATGGCTTCGACCTTTTCAGGGTTCGCTCTGAAGCCATCTTTAGTAATAATGACCCCTAAGAACTTCCCTTCTTCCACCCCAAATGAACACTTGCTCGGGTTGAGCTTCATGTTTATCTTTCTGAGCGTGTTGAAAGTTTCCTCAATGTCTTTCAACATCGTCTCTGGCTCGGGGCTTTTGATGACCAAATCATCCATATAGACTTCCAAGTTTCTCCCAATTTGGGCGTGAAACTCTTTGTCCATTAGTCGTTGGTACGTGGACCCCGCGTTCTTAAGTCCGAACGGCATCATTTTATAACAAAATGTGCCATCGGGCGTCCGAAAGGCGGTTTTGTCCTGGTCATCCACAGCCATGTGGATTTGATGGTACCCCTTATACGCATCCAAGAAGCATTTAAGGCGAAATGGTGCCACCGAATCCACCTTGAGATCAATTTCTGGCAACGGATAACAATCTTTGGGGCATGCTTTATTCAAATCTTTGAAATCTATGCACATGCGCCATTGTTTGTTATTCTTCGGTACCATTACGGGATTTGCAACCCATGTTTGATATTTGCTAACGCGCACGATGCCCGCATCAAGGAGTTCCTTGACTTGGGTTCTGCACGCGTTGGTTTGCTCGGGCCCCATTACTCTGCGCTTTTGTACGATCGGCGTTACGGCCGGATCGCATTTGAGCTTATGCTCTGCCTTTCCCCGGGGTACACCAGTCATGTCGGCTGGTGTCCACGCGAAGATGTCTGCGTTTCGCTGCAGTAAGCGCTTGAGTAAGGTGCGTGTTGGATCAACAATTGTCGGGCCAATGGTAACGGCCTGATCGGGATATTTCCCATTGAATGCCCACTGTTCAGGCTCAGTGATGGTTTGTTTGGCCATCTTCGGTTTGGGTTTAGAGGAGACAGATGCGATGCATACCTGGGGAATGCCCGTGATCATCGCTACGCCTTCAGTTGTTGGCCATCCCATCATGCCGTGGACTGAGGATACCACAGCGTTGAATCTTGCCATCCCGTCTCTCCCGAATAGGATGTCATACGTATGATGTGGTTTTTTCATCACAACAAAATCCACATCCTCCGTGCGTGAATAATTCCCATCAGTGAGAGTGACGGGGAAAGATAGGATGCCCAAGGGAGTGTTCATGCTGCCGTCAAACCCTTCCATTGAAGCGTAGACCGTCTCCAGGCGTTCCTTGTCTTCATCATCGAGCTTGTCGAAGAACTGCCTGTACATCACTGTCGACGATGCGCCATTGTCAACGAGGGTGCGGGAGGTGATGTAGTGCCCCAGTTGGCTTTTAATGACAATGGGGCCTTCTTTGTTTGGGCCTCCCGGCACTCGCGGGAAGCGCACTTCTGCTTCCTTCCATGCGCATGGTTCGGTCATTGGTCTCTTTCTTCCTCTGACCTTACCATGGACCATGTTGATGCTAATGTCGACGGGCTTCCGTCCGTTACCCCTGTACCTGTTGTCGTTCCTTCCTCCCTTCTTGATAGATGCCACGAGGTGTGCGAGCCTCCCATCCTTGACGAATGTCTCGACGATGTCCCTCAAGGATGTGCACTCCTCAGTGCTATGGCCCTTTGTCCCATGGAAGTCACAAGACTTGCTTTGATCCGCATTGGGTTTCTGTCGGATCACTGGAGCTTTTGGCCATGGCAGTTTTTCCGTGGCAAATATCTCCGTGACGCTCTTGGTGAGTGGCGTCCAGCGGTTTTTTCGGTTCAAAGGGTGCGTTTTGTCCCTTCCGCCAACCAGAGGGCGAGAGCTTGAGGGGGCGTCAAAGTTTATCCTTGACTGCCAAATACCTTGCCGCCTCTTTTTGTTTAGCCGGGCGGTTCTTACATTATTCTCCCTTGTCCTCTGTGTGTAGAGGTTTGTATTGTGGGGGAGATCTCTTCCCAGCTGTTTCTCTGTTTCGGCAAAGCGCTTGGCTGCCGTCATTATGGCATCCCACGTGGATGGCATACCGTCTTTACCCGTCAGAGTGCGGATGAGTTCTGGGTATTCAGCGCCCTGAATGAAAGCGGCGCGAACGAGGTCTTCACTGATGTTGCCCAGACTCACCTTCTTGGAGTTGAAGCGGGTGATGAAGTCCAGTAAGGATTCATCCTCTTCTCTGACACAGTTGAGGATCGTCCACTGCTCCTCAGTGTGCTTCCTCTGTTGACTAAACTGTTGACTGAACTTGTTCTGGAAGTCTGCCCAGTCATAAATGTGGTGGACCGGTAAACGGTCGAACCATGCTCTGGCTGCTCCTACCAGAGTCATCTGGAACATGTAGCACCACGTGGGTTCCGTCCAGTTACTGACGGTTGCCCCCGCAATGAACCTGTTCAGATGGTCATCTGGGTCGGATAGACCATCGTATGTGCCAACGTTGGACATTTGTTTGGCACTCCTCGGGGCGATTGCTTCTGCAATGTCCCTTGCAAATTTTGACCTTCCTGCGTTTGTAGCAGTAGGTCTAAAGGCCTTGGAGAAGTCGCGAGAGCTTTTTTCCGTGACTGGTTGGAATGCTTCCCCAAAGTTCCTTTTTGGCTGGGGATCCGTTTCCTTACGCTTCCCTTTCGCCCTATGGCGAGGGTTCGCGTCGGTGTCGGAGTCTTCCCCCTCGCCGTCTGAGTACTCGTACTCACTACTCATGTTGAGGTGCTGGCGAGTACTACCGAATTCCTCAGCTTGTTGGACTGAACGCAAGCGTTCGTCCAACTCAGCCTGAAATTCTCTTTGACGTGCCTCGGCCCATGCCTTCACTTGATCAAGTGTTTGGCGAGGGGCTCGAGGTCGTTTTTCCAGCTGGGCATCAGTGAATCCCAGTGGAATATTTACTCCACTTGCCCCTACATGAGTGACTGGGGTAGTGTTCGTAAAATGTATTTCACTTGCCCCAGCTTGGGTGGCTGGGGTAGTGTTTGTAAACATTGTGTTGCCGGTGTTAACCCCAGTGGCTGGGGTTGTGGTTACCGGAATTTCTCTAGTCATCTTGGAAGTTTTGAAAAACTGGAGAAAGATGTAGTTCTAGCTTTATGCACGGATGGCGCCAATGAAGAAACACTAAGTGACCCCGGGCAGATTATGGATAATCTGGGGGCTAGATAATGTTTCCCACGAAGGTTAGGTCCAGCAGAGTAAGTTGTACTTCAGGGAACCTGCAAAACAGACACCGTAAGCTCGTCACTGAGAAGGGGGGGTTCCTCCTTGTGACCACCCTCCGGCGTGAGAATCAGTCTATATTGCTCTTTGAATATAAAAGTATATGAATACTATAAGAGCAGTTATCAAGTAAGTTATACGAGATAGTAGATGATCTTACCATTCCAAGATATTGGAGTATTTATAGCCGAAGGTAGGTTTTCTAGAAGGTACAGCCGGCTGAATAGTATTCCTGTTCAACCAACAGTGGATTACGCACAGGCCATACTGGTTGGTGGGTAGGTTACAGCCAACAGTAATAAAGTCGGCTGCACTATTCCACCAACTGTAGACCATGCACGTCCTACTGACTGTGGATTGTACGCAGGCCATGCTGGTTGGTGAATAGGTTACGGCCAACAGTAATACTATTCCACCAACTGTAGGCTGCGCCTGCTCCACAGTGAGAGTTGGTGAGTAGGCAGCGGCTAATAGTGACAAACAGTACTAGAGGGTGCTCCTCCTCGCACTGTTGTCGGTGAGCTGTCACCCTGTGATTGGCTCATGGGCTGTTCTGGTCAGATCGTCTGTCCTATCCATACCTTGGTAGGTATGGTACAAAAGATCTTTCAGAATCAGACTGGCTCATTTGGGCGGGATTGTTCCCGCCTTGCTCATGCCTTCACGTGACTGCTGAAGTAGCTAATCTTGTACGTGTAGCCTTGCTGTCTGCGGGTAGCCTTCCCTGATGGCTTGTATCCGCAACTGCGGGAACAGGCGGGGTACTTCACCATTGAGAGGCTTTCCCTGCGTGTACAGCTTGCGTACTGCGCGTAAGATTCTATGAGCATGGTGGGTCCTGCGGGAGCAGATGGCCTTTGCGCAGACAACCCTGTTCAAGGTGAGTCTTGCGGGACCAACTGGTCTCTGCTGGGACCTACCTCTTCAACAGGGATGACAGTGAAACCAGAACCTGAACTAGAACCCGAGAAGAGTTTAGATAATGTAAGCGGATGGGCGTCTGCTTCGTTCATGTCGAAACTATTTTGGTTTTGGATGAATCCGCTTCTTAAAAAGGGATACAAAACCCCGTTAAAAATCGACGATATCCCAACGCTTTCACCCGAACACCGAGCTGAAAAAATGACCAAGTTTTTCGAACAAAATTGGCCGAAACCCGAAGAGAATTCGAAAAACCCAGTTCGGACAACGCTAATTCGTTGTTTCTGGAAACACATTGTGTTCACCGGGCTCTTAGCGACTATGAAGCTTTGTGTTGGGTATGTCGGGCCATTGTTAATCCAAAGATTCGATGATTTCACTTCTGGGAAGGCGAGTTCGCCCTACGAAGGATATTATTTGGTACTAATCCTTCTGGTAGCGAAATTTATTGAAGTTTTGACATCACATCACTTCAATTTCCACACGCAGAAGCTCGGGATGTTGATTCGATCGACACTGATAACGAGTTTATACAAGAAAGGTTTGAAACTATCGCATTCGGCTCGACAGTCTCACGGTGTGGGTAAGATAGTGAACTACATGGCGGTAGATGTGCAACAGTTGTCCGATATGATGCCCCAAGTGCACGCGATCTGGCTTATGCCGGTTCAAGTCACGGGGGCGTTGGTTATCTTATATTTGACCCTCGGGCTAGCCGCGGTGGTCACATTGGCCGCGGTGTTGGTTATCTTGTTTGTCGTGTATTTGGGGACGAAACGAAATAATAAGTTCCAGTTTAACATCATGGCGGGGCGTGATTTGAGGTTGAATGCGACGAATGAGATGTTGAGTTATATGCGGGTGATTAAGTTTCAAGCATGGGAAGAACATTTCAACAAGCGGATCCAATCGTTTCGTGATTCGGAGTATGGTTGGCTTTCTAAGTTTATGTATTCATTCGGTACGAATATGATTATATTATGGAGTGCGCCTTTGGTTATCTCGACGGTCACTTTCGGGAGTGGGATATTGTTCGGGGTTAAGTTGGATGCGGGGACGGTTTTCACGGCCACATCGTTGTTTAAGATCTTGCAAGAACCGATTTGGAGTTTTCCCCAATCGATGATCTCGCTTTCTCAAGCGATGGTCTCGCTGGGGCAGTTGGATGAGTATATGTTGAGTAATGAATTGGATATTGATTCAGTGGAAAGGCATGTATACACTGACAATAACAGTAACAGTATTAGTAATGGTAATGGTACCAGCAACAGTAATAATAATGTTGCTGTTGAGGTGGAAAACGATTCGTTCAGCTGGCATGACGACCAGTCAGAAGGTGAAACAATAAAAAATTTAAACTTTGTAATAAAAAAAGGAGAACTTGCGGTCATTTGGGGACCGTTGGTTCAGGGAAATCGTCTCTACTTGCTTCAGTTATCGGTGAGATGCATAAAACATCCGGGAAGGTAAAGGTTTTCGGGACCACTGCGTATGTTGCACAAACGGCGTGGATTCAAAACAAGACGATTCAAGAAAACATTTTGTTTGGTTCGCCAATGAACCGACACAAGTACAAGAATGTCATAAGAACATGTTGTTTGGAGAAGGATCTTGAAATGATGGAATTCGGAGATCAAACCGAGATCGGGGAGCGTGGGATCAACCTTAGCGGTGGCCAGAAGCAGCGGATTCAACTCGCTCGTGCGGTTTATCAAGATTCCGATATATATCTTCTTGATGATGTGTTTAGTGCTGTTGATGCACATACTGGTTCACAAATATTCAAGGTAATATATAAACAAATTTTTGGTTTCTTTGTATATATATATTGATCTTATAAATTTGTATATTGATCTTTATAAATTCAATTGTAGGAATGTGTTAGGGGAATCCTTAAAGGCAAAACAATCCTTCTTGTTACTCATCAAGTTGATTTCCTTCATGATGTTGATCTTATACTTGTAAGTAAGCTTGACAAACTAGGCGGGTCGAGTAGGTGTGGGTCTTGTGACGGGTTAAGATTCGGGTCAATATGGGGTTTCGGGTAAAATGAGTTCGTTCAAAACGATTTGTTTTGTTTTTTAAATATTAATTTGGTTAAGTTCAAACCGGGGTCTGGCCCTAATATAAGTTGTTTTAGAAAAAAAGTATTAAAATAGGTTCATCCACTCTATATTTTCTATGGTGGTGAAGAATCATGAAACTAACCGGGGTAGGCTTAGCTTGATATCTCAACTGAGACTGGATAATCACCAATCTAACCCTTGGTGGGCTCAGGTTAATGTTCTCCGGTCTTCAGGATGAACGAACTCACACCTCGATCTTCTTCTCCGACTTGCTCGAATCTGCCATGGAAGGCGGGGGAAGTGGAGGTGACTGATAAGAGTTTCCTCTTGTTTACAGACACAAAAATATGTTGGAGGCAATGATCCCTTCAAAATGGAGATGAACATCTCTTATATGGAGAACCCCATAGCTAACATCATGAAACCCTAACCTTATTGGGCCAAGCCCAGTTAGCAGTTTCCTCCACAACCCCCCAACCCATTGGGCCTTGGTTAGTATACAATAATAATGTTATGAATACAACACTTAACGTAATAAGTGACGGTCGTACCTAGGTTCTAGTACCCTATCTCCACTGGTGGCTAGTGTTGACGATAGAGGTGATTGTGGTGGGTGTGTCGGTGGTGATGCGAGTGACAACAAACATGTGTTGGAGACAAAAATAAATTGTCATGAGTGGTGGGGCCAATGACAACTAAATGATATCACATTTTTTTTAAGTTAGCAAGTTTTATATATTTGTTTGTTTGACTAATATGTGTTGACCCAAATGAACATGTACAATAATACTTAGGGCTGTTCACGAACCGAATCAAACGCGGGCATGCTCATACTTGGTTTGGTTTGAAAGCGAGCTGAACCGAGTGGATTAAATTTAAAGAAACGAGCGATATCTTTATGCTTGAACTTGGTTTGGTTTTGAAACCGAGCAGCTTGGTTCGGTTTGGTTTTGCTTGATTTCGTACAAAGTTTTCGATTTTAAATTTCTAAAACTTCAAAATATCATTAATTAAAGACTTTCAACTCTAAATTGTCGAAACTTTCACCTTTAGAATGTATAAAACTCAAAATTAACAACAAAACATATATAAAACAAGTGGCTATTGTTTAAATTTGAACTTTGAATTCAACACAAAAGAGGGAAATTTTAAAAACTTTTAAAAAATAGTATACTTTTATATATATATATATACATAATGTTTATATATAAATAATAAATAAAAAATAATTCGAGCAAAACGAAACGAACCGAACCGAACCGAGCGAGGCTTTGCTCGTGCTTGGATTGTTTTTAAACCGAGCCGAACGGCTCACTTCCAAACTGAGCCGAAATCGAGCGAGCATTTTTCGAGCGAACGACGAATGAGCGGCGAGCGGCAAGCAGTTTGAACAACCCTAATAACACTACAATTTATTTTAAACAAATAATCTCATTCTCATTCTTCAAAAGTAAGGCTTGATTGCCACATATGCTCATAAGTCATAAGTAATCTCGCTTTATGCAGGTAATGCGGGATGGGATGATCGTTCAATCAGGAAAGTACGATGAACTAGTTCAATCCGAGCTTAATTTCACAGCATTAGTCTCTGCTCACGAAAGTTCGATGCAACTAGTACAAGCAGAATCAACCAAAACACAAGCTCTAACAAAATCTCATTCTAGTAATTCCAACCAACACGACAACGAGAACCAAAAACCTTTAGAGCGGTCCCAATCAAGTTCCGTTGCAGGAACATCAAAACTAATAGGAGACGAAGAACGAGAAACAGGACGAGTGAGCCTACACGTCTACAAAGTCTATGCAACCGAAGCCTTTGGGTGGTTAGGTGCATTTCTAGTAGTGTTGTTATCGGTTTTGTGGCAAGTATCACAAATGGCTGGCGATTACTGGTTGGCTTATGAAACTTCAGAGGATCGAGCCGCGTCTTTCAATCCTTCGGTGTTTATTGGAGTTTATGGGATTTTGGCCGTGGTTGCTTTTGTTTTGGTTATGGGAAGAACTGTTTTCTTTATGTATTTTGGGTTGGTGACTACGCAAAAGTTTTTTAAACAAATTCTTCATAGCATCCTTCATGCTCCAATGTCGTTTTTCGACACCACCCCTTCGGGAAGAATTCTTAGTCGGGTAATGTTTCCTTTAATGGTAAAGAGTATAGTACGAATTACTTGCAATGTTGAAAGGGTGATCTATTTATCAGGATTATTCGAATATCTAAGCTTTATAAAATCGCAAGAGTGTGCCACTAGCTACTTAGCTAGGGCCTTAACAATTATTTATTTATTTTATTATTATTATTATTATTATTATTTTAATTTCAAACCATGTGTGGTTGTCTTTTCACTGATGTTTTTCAGTTGCCCCTAATTTTAATAATTTAGGTGAATAAAAGTTCTATTTTGCTTCTTAAAATTTGGGCCCATGGATATTGTTGTCCGGCTATTTTTAGGTTTTAAATAGTATTTTTAGCAGTTAAGATATTTCAAAGTTTACAGACAATGAGTTTAGTAATTTTAATATAATAAAAAAATAAGTTTTTAATATTTTTTAGATTAAGGTCTTAGAGAATTTAAGTTCATAATTATTTAAAATAATTATAATAATTTGAAGCTTTTATATATTGATAAACTTTATGTTTCTAAATAATTTTAAAATTAAATTTATGTTTTAAAAAAATTTAAAATATAATTTTTAAAATATTTGAAGTGTTGAAATGTTTTTTTAAGTAAGTTTTAATGATCTTAAGTGCTAAAATGTTTTTAAAAAATAGTTTAGAAAAGCTCTTTTTTCTTTTTTTTCTTTTATAAAAGTATAAAACAACTTGGCGCAATATTTACGCATCATGTCCTGACGTGGCAGATTTGACTTTTCAAACACTTGCAAATTGCAATCACTATTTGGTTAAAACGTTTCTATTAAAATAATTTCAGTTGATTATTTTGCAAGTATTATTGGTCAAACTGGTTCTCTCTAAGTAGATGTAAACATTATATTTTATTATCAAATTAATTGTGTTTAATTTAAAAAAGTAGCGGTCTTCTGATAGTATATTTTTAACATTTTTCAGGCATCAAGCGATCAAACCAACATCGATATTCTCCTTCCATTCATGGTGAACTTTAGCACTGCTTTGTACATGTCGGTGCTTAGCGTTATCATCATAACGTGTCAAAACGCTTGGCCGACTATCTTCCTAGTGATTCCACTCGGTTGGCTCAATTTCTGGTATCGGGTATGTCAACACGAGAAGCACAAACACAATATGACAATAATGTATAAACTTTAAGGTTAACCAATTAACTAACTTACTAACTCAAAATGAACTTTTTTAGGGGTATTACCTTGCAACATCACGTGAAATAACGCGACTTGACTCGATAACAAAAGCACCCGTTATTCACCACTTCTCTGAGAGCATATCCGGGGTCATGACCATCCGGTGTTTTGGAAAACAAGACTGGTTTATTCAAGATAATGTTGATCGTGTGGACGGAAACCTACGAATGGATTTCCACAACAATGGGTCGAATGGGTGGTTAGGATTTCGCATGGAGTTTGTTGGAAGTTTGTTTCTTTGTGTGTCAACTTTGTTCATGATCATATTACCTAGCAATGTCATTAAACACGGTACTGTCTTACTTCCCTAACACGGGCCAGTTTTAGCCCGCTTACTTTTAAGTTTTAACTAACGGGCCCGCTTATATGATAACAGAATCGGTTGGATTGTCGCTTTCATACGGATTATCACTCAACGGGCTTCTATTCTGGGCTCTATTCACTAGCTGCTTTGTTGAAAACCGAATGGTTTCGGTTGAAAGGATTAAACAGTTTACTAACATACCATCAGAAGCCGAATGGGTCAAGAAAGATAACCCCCCTCCTCCAAACTGGCCGACTAATGGTAGTTTGGAGCTCAAAAACTTGCCGGTAAACTGCAAATTCTATTATCACGAATAAGTTTGGGTTTAGCACAAACGGGTTGTGTTCATGTCAACCTGGTGGGTTCACAAGTTGACCTGCTTAACCCATTTACGTTTATTGTATTCAAATGTGTTTTGTGTCATAATGTCAATTTATCGAGTATTTTATGACAAAATTTTAATCCTTAAAGAGAAACTGGCATGAGATTTTATAATTAAAATGTAACTATTTTGTATACATTTGATTTTTTGGTTTGCAAAACTGTAGCTTTAATGTAAATAAAATACAAAAAAAAAGACAAATATAAAACAAAAAAAAAATCAGGTTAAACGCATCGTATTAGTGTCAAAATTTTGGGTTTGTGTCGGGTTGGACCCGCTAACCAACGAACACGACCCGTTTAGCACCCCTCTTTATAATCATTTTTTGGGATAACGTGTTGGTTTGGGTCATATTTTATTTCAAACGGGTCAAATGGTTAAAATTACGAAATAAAATTCAAAAGGAACGGGCCAAATACTCAAACGGGTCAAAAAATTTATAAAATAACCAAAATGTACTTTATGAATAATCCAAAAGTATTTTCAAGTCAATCCAGCCTGACCCGTTTTCATATCAACTAAATTCGTGAGCAGGTTAGGTATCGTCCAAACACGCCGCTTGTGCTTAAAGGGATCACACTAAACATTCAAGGGGGGCAAAAGATTGGTGTTGTTGGAAGAACAGGTGGTGGGAAATCAACTTTGATCCAAGTTTTGTTTCGGTTGGTTGAGCCCGCTGCAGGAAGTATTGTTATTGATGGCATTGATATCTCAACACTCGGGCTTCATGATCTTCGGTCTAGATTCGGCATCATTCCCCAAGAACCGGTCCTTTTTGAAGGAACCGTGAGAAGTAACATTGACCCGATCGGTCAACATTCTGATGATGAGATAT
The DNA here is from genome assembly GCF_021521415.1 of Bidens hawaiensis. Classification (NCBI taxonomy): domain Eukaryota; kingdom Viridiplantae; phylum Streptophyta; class Magnoliopsida; order Asterales; family Asteraceae; genus Bidens; species Bidens hawaiensis. Next base: position 44,834 of record NW_027500920.1, read on the forward strand.
GGAAGGTAAAAATGAGTTTATTTTTTCACGAGTTAACTCGGGTTTGTTTTATTTTTCTTTAAAACGATTTACTTGGAATTTATTATAAAAACAGGTTAAACGGGTCAAAAGTTAACTGAAGTGTATTTAAAGTACATAAAATATTCTATGAATAAACCTAAAGCTTTTCGCTAAATTTACACATTTAGAACGTGAACTTTATCTTTGCATGATTAAATCCTTTAATTTTTAATACTTAAACAAAACTAGTCCTTTTAATACAATTTTAGAGACTTAAATATTTTTTTTTCTGTTAAATTCTTAAAAGCCTATAAATTTAATCAGGTAAATAAACACAAGTTTTATTTTAACACATAAGCACAAGAACTTTAATCTTTAAAATTTTAAAGTTGAAGACTTTATTTTTATTTTATAAAATTAAATTCTATAGAACCAAAGTGCAATAATATAGTTTCTGTAATCATATTTAACGCCATTGTTGCATATAAAGGTCATAAAAGAGGAAAACACGCTCAAGGGTTGGTCTAACTTGACCTGGTTCGACACAAGCAAAAAAAAAGCCCGTTCTCATTTGAACCCTTTTTGATTCGTTATCCAACCCACCTCGAGTAGTGTGGGCAGTGGGCCCATCCTTTTGTCAACTTTATTAAAATCACCTAACTTAATAACCTTTTTTTTAAAGTCTCGAACGCTGCCAGCTCACTGATATAGTAACGGCAAAACCCGGAAAGCTTGATTCCCCAGGTAACTAAAATAACCCTGTATCCGTTTTTGGTAAAAAGAAAATAAATAAATAAAAATATTCACTTATGTGTTACGCGCGTTTATTTAGTTGTGGACAATGGTGATAACTGGAGCGTGGGACAACGACAACTTCTTTGTTTGGGTCGGGTGTTGCTGAAACACAGCAGATTATTGTTCTTGGATGAAGCCACGGCTTCCGTTGATTCACAAACCGATGCCGTGATTCAGAAGATTATAAGAGAAGATTTTGCTGACTGTACTATCATTAGCATTGCTCACAGGATACCTACTGTCATGGATTGTGATAGAGTTCTAGTCATTGATGCAGGTAACTTATTATTTATTGGTAACGGGTCAATATGTGTTCAAGTCAGTTTTAAGGACGAATTGATATAACTCACGAAATCATAAAACACACGAAATTGATATTGACTAACTATCAATATATTATATAGAAAATATAACTCAAAAACCCCTATAACACATAACATGTGTATATCTCAGATATAATATAATATCTGGATGAACCTTAACTCGATTGCATCTCATATGTTCTATAATGTCTAACCATGATTCAGTTTATATAGACTAACATAACTTATTAGTCAAGACATCTAATATAAATGTAAAAACAAAAAATATGTTGTTGGTGGGAATTAACTCGGTACCTTGCTTTCAAAACGATTGTGGATTACCAACTGAATTAAGATGAATTAATGCTAATATTATTTTTTCCTTAATAGGTATAGCCGTATAGATTCACAACCTTTCATTTTGTTTTTTTTAAATGCATATACAAATTATTTTTATTAATCTATGTACTTTAGGAAATATGTTGTGTTGGTAATGATTTAAATGACTGACAATATCATTTTAGTTAAAAAAATAATTAGCCATCCTTAATTCCATCCGACGTTTTTATATGTATATTTGACGTTTTCTATATTTTTCATCCGTGTATTACACAGTATACTAACCTAGTTGCCAAATATAATAACAAAACAATTAGGAAGCATAACCATCTATGATCTATATAAATGGGTTGTTAAGTTGGTTATTCTGAAGGTAAACTAACTACCAACTTATTATATATTTTGTAACAGGATACGCGAAGGAATTTGACGAGCCTTCACGTTTGATTCAGAGGCCCTCACTCTTTGGGGCGTTGGTTCAGGAATACGCAAATCGATCATCTGGTTTATGAGCATGTTATTAGATGTCATACTTATATAACCAAGAGGTGTATTTTTGTTTAGAATATTATCATTAGACACATTTGGTTAATATATATATATATATATATATATATATTAAAAAAAACTCATTTTTCATTATATAGAAACATAGATATTACATCAACATAGCAGGTAGGCGGGCAACAAGCTGCGCCGCCACCCCTTTCTGAATTGCAAACCCTAACCTGCTAAAGACATACCCCTGCCCCTTTGGAGTCGACACATTGCTATGCAAAACCCGTTGGACCCTGGTTAGGAAACGGATAGCTTCCGGTGCCAAGGAGCCAAATGTATCAAAAGCCAAAGGGACAAAAATATGTTGGTTCTCTTCTTAGGCTTTAGCATGTTTCTCCACCTTCTTCGTTTCAGCCCTTTTCATTGCTTGCCCAGCTACAAACCCATTATCCCTCAAACTAGCTAAAGGAGATACCCCTGTGAGGTCAACACAAGCGTGTTTTCCCCCGGCCTAGCCAAAGACGAGCAAATCTGCCGGTCGTAGAGTGGATCTCCCTTCCGTAGTAAGGAAGTTTACGGGGGCTTCCTTTTTAGCTGATATCCCAGCTCGCCTTAAGATGTCCCAAAGAACGTCCCGCACCCAATCATGTCGTATTTGAACCCAGGCATCTCCTTGCAATGAACCGCATGCTCTCCGAATTTATCCAGCCAAGCCTTACGCCAGATCGGACATGTTTCGTCTTCTGGGTACATTGGGACCATCAAACAGTACTTAAGAATGGCCCTATACTCGACCTCAGACATGCTTTGGCCCAAGCCATCAATCGGGATAACGGTCAGAAAATCTTGGGCATGAGGACCTTGTAAGCATTCAATAACCGCCTTCTGTCGGGGGGACAATCCAAAAACTTCTCCCAGGCTCTGAGTGATTTTGCCAAAAAGGGCATTCGCCAAAGGATTTTGAGGCTTTGGTAGGGCGGTGTCCTTATTAGAGAAACCGCCAATGTCAAAGTCTGGGAGAGCGCCATTTAGGCGTTCCAGGGCCTGCACGTAGTCTGAGTCCAGGTTGACAACTCCGCTATTCCTTAAGATGTGATTCTGTAGCTTCCAAGACTAAGTCCTCGACGCTACAAAAGCATAAACCCCAACATCATGAGCCGAAAGAAGGCCTAAACCCACCAAGCGCATCGGTAAAGATGCAAGTCACCACTGAAGATCACCAAAGAACGGGCCTCCACATACAACTATGTCTTCGATGGCTTCTCGAAGCCCCTTATCAAAACAGGATACCGCATCATCCATCATATGGGGGTGGCATGTTCGTAACCCAAAAGGCAACTTAGCAACCCCCATGCAAGACCTAAGCAGGAGGAGTTCGCTCTGGGCATCCCTAAGGCAAGGTAAGAGTTACATAAGATCAACCGCACAAGATGCTCTCCGCCTCGCTAACTCCTTAAGAAAGTAGGGATCTCGACTAACAGCCCCTCCAAGGAGCTTTACCCCTCTCTCTGGTCTACCAATCCCACTAGGGAAAAGCCCATCTTTAACTTTCACTCCATTACACGTTAGCCAAAAAACCTCGATTTTCTTAATATTAAGTTGAAGCCCCAATGATGGCCCTCCCGAGATGATAATGTCTAGGGCTTTAGCGACTTCGTTGGCAGCACCAATAATATTTAAACATGTCATATGGGTTTTGGTTAATCAAATAGCTAACCTTGCCATCTTGGCAAACCTACCATAAATAGAATGGTCATGTATAAGGGCTATGGTTATAAAACTCGATGTGACCGCTAGTAAGATGTTTTCTATCTAAGGCATGTGTATACATTGTGTTCTCGTGTGTTTGCTTCCGTTTTGTATCACTTAATAATATAAGGGCATGTTTGTTGAATGGGCCTCTGATTAAAACGGATACATTTTATTGGAAACAAAATTTTTTTAAGGGTAAAATTGTCATTCTGCACTATCATTTAGACGTCCAATTGTTTACACTTACTGGCACAGTAAGTCACTTACTGGTTCAGAGTGTCTTACTGGTTCAGCACTTGTCAAACAGCCCCTAGGTCGCCCTTAGGTCTGGTGGTATTAAAAGAAATATCAGATATGTGCTACCAAAAGCGTGTTACAAATTATTTAACCTTTCTACTTGATTGTGAAACCTTTATGTTATACAACTTTATCTAACTTCCCAAGAACGCATGAGATGCAATTCCCAATGTTCCTTTGTTTGTCGAATCCTTTCCATTCTCTCGGTTTTAAGCCTTTCTTCCAAATATTCGGGACAACTGCATAAATTTATAAATCCGAGTTGATATTATGTAGTTGCCTCAAAATGAACCGATTAAATGAGTCCAAATATAATGTTTTTTATATAACTATAAAGAGAAAATTAGAAAATCAGGAATGTTGTAATAAATGATTTTATATAAATAGTGTTACCATGAAATAGTCAAAGATAGCATGTAGAATTAAAGAATGGTCTATAATTACTCTATAATAGATGGTTTTAGTTAAAATAAAACATATACTTCATATTAAAATTGGGAAATACGTGTCACACGTGTTGAATTCTATAAATGCACAACCTTATATAAATTAATGACAGGTCAAAATGTGTGAAGACATTAAAGTTGGATACGTGGTAAATTAGGGTATCATAATGATAAGGGGAATGAAATGATTTATTGCGATGAAATTAAAAAAAAAATGGTGTTTGGTTTCTGAATGAAATAAAATCAATGATTAAACTTGGAATCTCATTTCATTAAAATCATTCATTCAGAACAACCACCCCCACCACTTGACCAACACTCCCACTGCCGCCACCACTGTCGTCACCACCTCCATCACCACCACTACCATCGCCACCACCACCACCACCTTAACACCAGTGCCACCTCACTGCCACCACAAACGTCACCGTAGCCACTACAACCATTATCACTGTTGTCGCCTGACCACCACCTCGCTCTCACCATTACCATCGCCATCACCAACTAACCACCAATGCTACCACCGTTGCCGCTTGACCATCGCCACCGCCACCACCTCTTGATCACCGTTGCCACTTGATCACAACCACCACCACCAAGCCGTTGTGTGACCACCTTTTACCATCGAGTTACCTAGATAATCGGACTTTATTTGTTTGTCATTAAAAAAAATGCTTCCTTTCAAAATGAAGTAAATATTTTATACAAAAGTCAACATATATGTTATGTTCTTAGCTCAATTGACATAGAAGAGAAAATGAAGATTTGGACCGGAGACTACAAAGTCTTATGTTTGAATACGGTCTCAACTGGGGTTTATCGCAGTGGGCCTTGGGGCGTAGGTTTTCCTCGGAACATGATATGATGTGTTTGGGCTACCCAAAGCTGGTAACGATCGCGCACTACTAGAAAAAGTGATGTTTTTTTACAACCAAATTGTAGAAAATTTGTTGGAAAAATTCAGTTTCTAACAATTTTCTAACAAAAAAGTTGTTGGAAAAACACATGCTTGAAAATCGTTTTCAACCGTTTTTCAACAACTTTTCTTACAAAATTGCTACGAAAACATGTGGTTGTAAACTTCCTACAAAAACTATTCATAATGTTTTATATAATACTGTAGCAAAGTTTGCGCTTATTTTTTTTTTGTTAGAAATATGTTGGAACTACTTGTCGTAGGAAATTTGTAGAAAGTTTTGTGAGAAAATGACTTGTTTTCTAGTAATGGCGGACGTATGTGTCGCCTTTTATTATTGGGTTATCTCGGGTAGCCGAGCTTTATTCACTTATAATTAAAAATAATAATAATAAATGCTTCGTTTCAAATGAAGTGAATATTTTATACAAAAGTCAATTATGTTATGTTTTTATCCGTGAAAACAAATTTCTAGCATGTAAAGGCGATCAACTAATTTGACTTTTGTAGCTACAGCTTGGAAGGGTGCATATCTGCATATGTGTAGAAACGTGAAATGAATCTGACCTGACCCATGACGATGTTTCCACGGACTTCGAGATGAACGAACCACGACTTGCTTGCTTCTGCTCCGACCGCTGCTGTGATCTGACCCATGACGATGTTTCCACGGACTTCGAGATGAACGAACCACGACTTGCTTGCTTCTGCTCCGACTGCTGTGATCTGCGGTGACTTTTGGGGGTGTAGAGGTGACCGCTAAGAAATCCAGAGGATCTCTTGTTCACAGACACAAAAATATGGTGGTGGCTCTTATTGAGCTATTTTTGCCAACCCTTGATAAGGAGGTGGAGACCTCCTTATATAGGGAGCCTCATGGCCACCATCATGGTACCCTAATGGGCCTAGCCCAGTTAGGGTTACCTCCACAAAACCCCCTCAGCCCAATAACAAATGTATTAGCCCATATAATAAAATAAGCCCAAAACATAATAAATTAGGGTTCTTAGTACCATACCCCGACAAGCCCCCCAAGTCCAGTGTTGCTCCTAGGCGTGCAAGCGTTTAGGTGGAGCACTGGACTTTATAAGGTGTGCTAGATCGTGAGGCGGTTTCTTCCCTTTCCTTCGGCCTTGTCTTTGAGTTTTGGGAGGTTTTCTCCATGATGGTGACATGTTGTGATCCTTATGATGATGATGGTGCACTAGTATGAATAAGATATAGCACGCATCATAATAATAGTGGCGCGGGGCCTGATAATAAAGCTTGCGCGCGAGGAGACTTATGAGCTATAATAATAACAAAAGCCTGCGCGCGAAGCGACTTACGAGCTGAGAATAATAAAAGCCTGCGCGCGAGGCGACTTACGAGCTGAGTAATAAAGCTGGCGCGTGCGGCGACGTACGAGCTAAGAATAATAAAGCTGGCGCGCGCGGCGACTTACGAGCTGAAGAATAACGAAGCTTGCGCGCGAGGCGGCTTACGAGCTGTAAAATAATAAAGCTTGAAGCGTGAGGCGACTTACGAGCTGTAGAATAATAAAGCTGGCGCGTGAGGCGACTTACGAGCTTGTAGAATAATGAGAGCCTGCGCGCATGGCGACTTACGAGCTGTAATAATAAAGAAGCTGGCGCGCGAGGCGACTTACGAGCTTGTAGAATAATGAAGCTGGCGCGCAAGGCGACTTACGAGCTTGTAGAATAATGAAGCTGGCGCGCAAGGCGGCTTACGAGCTGTAAAATAATAAAGCTGGCGCGTGAGGCGACTTACGAGCTTGTAGAATAATGAGAGCCTGCGCGTATTGCGACTTACGAGCTGTAATAATAAAGAAGCTGGCGCACGAGGCGACTTACGGGCTTGTAGAATAATGAAGCTGGCGCGCAAGGCGACTTACGAGCTTGTAGAATAATTAAGCTGGCGCGCAAGGTGGCTTACGAGCTTGTAGAATAATTAAGCTGGCGCGCAAGGCGGCTTACGAGCTTGTAGAATAATTAAGCTGGCGCGCAAGGCGGCTTACGAGCTGTAATATGATGATAATGACTGGCCAAGGGCCTCTTCTGCGCAGGATGACTATCCCGGCTTGTCTTCAAAATAATAATGGAGGCACAAACGGCCAGATAATAATAATGATGTCACAGGTGCTTGCGCGGCTTGCGGCCGAACCTTTTAGTATGGCGCGTAGCCATATGGGTTTATGAGCATTCCACCCTTGGCGCGAGGCCTGTGGGTCTATGAGCATTCCACCCTTGGCGCGAGGCCTGTGGGTCTATGAGCATTCCACCCTTGGCGCGAGGCCTGTGGGTCTATGAGCATTCCACCCTTGGCGCGAGGCCTGTGGGTCTATGAGCATTCCACCCTTGGCGCGAGGCCTGTGGGTCTATGAGCATTCCACCCTTGGCGCGAGGCCTGTGGGTCTATGAGCATTCCACCCTTGGCGCGAGGCCTGTGGGTTTATGAGGATTCCCAACTTTTAAGTTTGAGCTAAGGCTCATATTTTTGGGCTAAGGCCCTGACGTTTTAGAGTTAAGACTCGTCAACGCGTTTGAGCTTGAAGCTCGCGCATGTATGTTTTACTTCGTTTTATTTTTAGTTTGATGTCAATATAATGTTGTCATATTGCTCAAATTAATAAAAGGAAGTGTGAAACATGTATGCAAAAACATGTATGCGGTGGCGCGAATGCAAACCGCTGTGGCGAAGAGTGATCGCCGGGAGCGTGCATGCGGAATCCGAAGTTGATCCGCGGTGGCGCGCATGATCTAGAGATTTTGAATGCGTGAGCATCTGTGATGTGTGAGCATGCGTGATGCGTGAGCATACTTGATGTTTGAGCATGCTTGATGCTCGAGCATGCTTGATGTTTGAGCATCGATGCGTGAGCATACTTAGATGTTTGAGCATGCTTGATGTTTGAGCATGCTTGATGCTTGAGCATCGATGCGTGAGGATGCTTGATGCTTGAGCATGCTTGATGCGTGAGCATGCAAATGTTTGAGCATGCTTGATGCTTGAGCATGTGCTATGCGCCATGAGCATAGGTTTTGGCTGTCTTCATGACATCTTGATTTTAAGCCTCGGTTTGTATCTTGTGGGTTGACCTTTCGCGCGCTCGGTGCCTGCGCGCATGTTTGAGCATGCTTGATGCTCGAGCATGCTTGATGTTTGAGCGTCGATGCGTGAGCATACTTAGATGTTTGAGCATGCTTGATGTTTGAGCATGCTTGATGCTTGAGCATCGATGCGTGAGGATGCTTGATGCTTGAGCATGCTTGATGCGTGAGGATGCTTGATGCTTGAGCATGCTTGATGCGTGAGCATGCCTGACGCTTGAGCATCGATGCGTGAGCATACTTGATGTTTGAGTATGCTTGATGCGTGAGCATCGATGCGTGAGCATACTTGAGGCTTGAGCATGCTTGATGCTTGAGCATCGATGCGTGAGCATGCTTGATGCTTGAGCATCGATGCGTGAGCATACTTGATGTTTGAGCATGCTTGATGTTTGAGCATGCTTGATGCTTGAGCATACTTGATGCTTGAGCATGCTTGACGCTTGAGCATCGATGCGTGAGGATGCTTGATGTTTGAGCATGCTTGATGCTTGAGCATACTTGATGCTTGAGCATGCTTGACGCTTGAGCATCGGTGCGTGAGGATGCTTGATGCTTGAGCATGCTTGATGCGTGAGCATGCAAATGTTTGAGCGAACCCAGATCTGATTCAGCACAGATATGAGGGTTTTCCCTAAAATATCGGGTATTTCTTCCTGTGTATTTCTTCCAACAGATCTGATAGTATTTCCAGATCTGGAAATATTTTTTAGATCTACGGAAGAACATATCTGAGAGAAGAAACCGTACATCTGAGATATCGATGAACAGATCTGGAATATTGATGAACAGATCTGAGATATTGATGAACAGATCTGGAATATTGATGAACAGATCTGGAATATTGATCCGTATATCTGAGATCTTGATGAACAGATCTGTAGATCTTGATGAACAGATCCGTAGATCTGATGAACAGATCCGTAGATCTGAGATGCTGATGGACAGATCGGAGGGCCGAATCGAGAAGCGAAGTGTGGTTCATTGCCGTCCCACGGATGGCGCCAAATGTAGAAACGTGAAATGAATCTAACCTGACCCATGACGATGTTTCCACGGACTTCGAGATGAACGAACCACGACTTGCTTGCTTCTGCTCCGACCGCTGCTGTGATCTGACCCATGACGATGTTTCCACGGACTTCGAGATGAACGAACCACGACTTGCTTGCTTCTGCTCCGACCGCTGCTGTGATCTGCGGTGACTTTTGGGGGTGTGGAGGTGACCGCTAAGAAATCCAGAGGATCTCTTGTTCACAGACACAAAAATATGGTGGTGGCTCTTATTGAGCTATTTTTGCCAACCCTTGATAAGGAGGTGGAGACCTCCTTATATAGGGAGCCTCATGGCCACCATCATGGTACCCTAATGGGCCTAGCCCAGTTAGGGTTACCTCCACAAAACCCCCTCAGCCCAATAACAAATGTATTAGCCCATATAATAAAATAAGCCCAAAACATAATAAATTAGGGTTCTTAGTACCATACCCCGACAATATGTGTATATGTGCATGTGATAAACTGGATATATATATTGTATAAAGTAATTGGTGTGCATAGAATATAGAGTCTTGTGAAGTATTATTTATTATGTGACACGTGTATTTTAAATCAATAATGTATGCATCTTCGACTTGAGAATTCTGAAAAATGTACATTTCTAAAAGAAAGTTTGAGTTTTGTTTTCATTTTGCAAAATATTTCTAAAATGCGTTAAAGAAGATTGATGGAAACCTTAAATAATTATGATTGTGAAATCATCTGTTATAAAGGTAAAGCTAATGTGGTGGCGGATGCGTTAAGCCGAAAGAAACATGAAAAAACCCAAGAGGGTACGAGCTTTAAGATTAGAACATTCGTCATAATTCGCTCGAATCGATTAGATTGTTAAAGTCGAGTTTTTATAAAATTGGACCGGACGAGTATTTAGGAGTTCAAAATTTGCCGGGACGAGTATTGTATAAAACAAAATGTAAGGGGCGAGTTTTTGAAAAACAATTTTACCCGGGCAAGTAAATTGCAAAAAAGTTTTTTTTATATTATATAATTATAATTAATTTTAATCATAATTAGTTTTTCTTTTATAACTTTTAAAATATGAAGTTTTATAAATTTCCGAATATAACATTGAGACGTTCTTCTTTTTATCAACGTCTCGACATAAATTTTATTCAAAACCGGTCAAACAACTTCAATATAAATTTGACCCGCTCGGTTTATAAAAATGAAACCGACGCTGATCAACTTGAAATGTGACCGAACACGACACGATCATGACACGAATAAGCATGGGAAATGTTCTTTAATTCTTCATAAACCACCCCCATGTCATGTATGGTTTATGTAGGGCTAAACGGACCTTATAGACCACGCATAACTGATATGTGTACGGAGGCGACAACTTTTTGCAGCATATACACCCCCCTTAGCCCTATACGAGCCGTATAGGTCTTCAACAACTCGTATAAACCTGATACAAACTAACATGATTCAAGGCGTATACAACTCATATAAACCTATACCGACTGTATAGACGAAAAGTGACATGTAAAAATCTAAGATGATTTATGAAATCAGCCCATCAACAGAATTTTATACAAAATTTTCATCATGTATATATAAACAATAATACACATTTAGTGGAGAATGAAATTAAGTAATGTGAACACTTGTAACAACAGCCAAACAGCCAACACATTACTCTTTGGCAGGCCTAAAAATGAGCACACATTTATTTCATCTGTTCTTTATTATGATTACTTTCATCACCATTTTCCAAATCATAATCTTATTATTATTATTTTCCTCTTTGTTGAAGATCAACAATAACACTTCAAACTCAACCATGGAGTCTAACACCTCAATGACGTCATCATTCATATTCCAACATGCATGCACTGAGAAACTACTATTAGCTTCCATTGATATTTTTCTTGTCATCCTTTTCATACTCTTTGCACTAAAACTGTATTCCAAATACAGTTTTCGCAACAACGAACCCGCCTTTCACGAGTCCTTGATCGCTAAAACCCGAGCGTTGGTAAAAACCAATATGTGGTACAAATTATCACTTACTTTTTCCGCAGTTCAAGCAGTGCTAGCCACTGCTTGTTCTGTGCTCGGATTCACTCTCAGGTTCCATCGAATAATATTATCGATGGAACCTGCTGGTTAATCCAAGTGGTTTCGTTCATCATGATCATTATCTTAATCATTCATGAGAAGAAATTTCACTCAGTAACTCATCCGGTTACTCTTCGAGTGTTCTGGATATTCAACTTTGTTGCTATGGCAATAATCGCTTCTTCGAGCATCACACGATTGATTTCCGACACTTCGTTGTCGAAATATGAAGATGTTGTCATATCGATTTCGCTTCCGTTTTCGTGTTTTTTCATGGTTGCGTCACTAAATGGTTCTACAGGGATGATAGTGAAACCAGAATCAGAACCTGAGGAGAGTTCAGTTAATGTAAGCGAATGGAGTTATGCTTCTTTCGCTTCAAAACTATTTTGGTTTTGGATGAATCCGCTTCTCAAAAAGGGATACAAAACCCCGTTAAAAATTGACGATATCCCAACGCTTTCACCCGAACACCGAGCTGAAAAAATGTCCCAGTTTTTCGAACAAAACTGGCCAAAACCCGAAGAGAATTCGAAAATCCCAGTTCGGACAACACTAATCCGTTGTTTCTGGAAACACATTGTGTTCACCGGGTTCTTAGCGACTGTGAAGCTTTGTGTTGGGTATGTCGGGCCATTGTTAATCCAACGATTCGTGGATTTTACTTCTGGGAAGGCGAATTTGCCTTACGAAGGATATTATTTGGTATTAATCCTTCTGGTAGCGAAATTTATTGAAATTTTGACATCAAATCACTTCACTTTCCACTCGCAAAAGCTCGGGATGTTAATTCGATCGATGTTGATAACGGGTTTATACAAGAAAGGTTTAAAACTCTCGCCTTCGGCTCGCCAGTCTCACGGTGTGGGTAAGATAGTGAACTACATGGCCGTAGATGCTCAACAGTTATCGGATATGATGCCTCAAGCGCACGCGATTTGGCTCATGCCGGTCCAAGTCACGGGTGCGTTGGTTATTCTATATTTTACACTCGGACTAGCCACAGTGGTTACATTGGTCGCAGTTTTGGTGATCTTGTTTCTCGTGTATTTGGGGACGAAGCGAAATAATAAATTCCAGTTTAACATCATGGCGAGCCGTGACTCGAGGTTGAAGGCGACGAATGAATTGTTGAGTTATATGCGGGTGGTTAAGTTCCAAGCATGGGAAGAACATTTCAACAAGCGGGTTCAGTTGTTTCGTGATTCGGAGTATGGTTGGCTTTGTAAGTTTATGTATTCGTTTGGTGCGAATGTAATTATATTAATGAGTACGCCTTTGTTTATCTCGACGTTGACGTTTGGGAGTGGGATTTTGTTCGGGGAAGCTGGACGCGGGGACGGTTTTCACGGCCACTTCGTTGTTTAAAACCTTGCAAGACCCAATTTGGAGTTTTCCCCAATCGATGATCTCACTTTCTCAAGCGATGGTCTCGTTGGGCCGGTTGGATGAGTATATGTTGAGTAATGAACTGGAAACAGGTTCAGTGGAAAGATATGCAAGTAATAGTAATGGTAATAGTAATAGTATTGCTGACAGTGTCAGTAATAGTAATAGTATTACTGACAATGACAGTAATAGTACTGTTGTTGTTGAGGTTGAAAACGGGTCGTTCAGCTGGCATGACGACCCGTCAGAAGGTGTAACTATAAAAAACGTAACTTTCAAATAAAAAAAGGCGAACTGGCAGTTATAGTGGGGACCGTTGGTTCGGGGAAATCGTCTCTGCTTGCATCGGTTATCGGTGAGATGCACAAAACATCCGGGAATGTGAGAGTTTTTGGAAGCACCGCGTATGTTGCACAAACCGCGTGGATTCAAAACAAGACGATTCAAGAAAACATTTTGTTTGGTTCGCCAATGGAGCAACACAAGTACAAGAATGTAATAAGAGCTTGTTGTTTGGAGAAGGATATTGAAATGATGGAATTCGGAGATCAAACCGAGCTTGGGGAACGTGGGATCAATCTTAGCGGTGGCCAGAAGCAACGGATCCAGCTCGCTCGAGCGGTTTATCAAGATTCCGATATCTATTTGCTTGATGATGTGTTTAGTGCTGTTGATGCTCATACTGGTTCACAAATATTCAAGGTAATCAATTGGGCTAAAAATCTAAATATATTAAACCATTCTTAGGGGGTGTTTGAGATTGTTTATTTTAAGCAACTTATAACTTTTGAAAAAGTTAAAAGGTGTTTAATATTGTATGTTATTGTAAGATGATAAGTTAATAAATTACAAAGTTTTAACTTATCAGGTGTTTGGTTGAGCTTTTCAAAGTTGCTTATTTGCTTTTCAAAAAACAAATAAGCATGTCTGGGTATCCTAAAAGCACTTATGGGTTTTGCTTTTTGTTGTGTATTAAAAAGATGGTTTCTAGAAGCAAAAAATCCAAACCTTTTGTTTTGATTTTTGAATACCAAATTGTAAATATACACACCATTACATTATCTGTAAAACTAGTAAATATATAAGATTATCCTTTTTGGTCATTTTAAAAACTACTTTTGAAAAAACCATAAGTAAATAAACACTTTTTGCCGATGGAGATGAAAATTCTAAATATTTCCATGGTATTATTAATGCTAATCTTAGTAATAACCGTTTACATGGTGGAGGGGAGTTGGGAATCTAATCCGATTATTATGAAAGAGGTGGTGTACGATTTTTTTGCTAGAAAATTTGAGGAACCTTGCCGGAATAGTACTCAAGCGAGTAGCTTGATTTCGTCTTTTACTTTATCGGAAATTACCGGGTCCTGATGGGTTTAATTTAGATTCTTCAAAAGGTTCTGGAGCTGTTTTCAGACTGACTTGTTGAATATTTTTGAAGAATTTTACCACTCAGAGTCGTTTAGCTTTGGTTGTTTGTCGTCTTTTATTGCCTTGATCCCCAAAGTTAAGGACCCAGTTTCTTTAGGCGATTTCCGTCCTATTAGTTTAATAGGGTGTATTAATAAAGTGTTGGTAGGGAGGATTAAGATGGTGATCGGAGGGTTAATCTCAGAACAACAATCAACTTTTCTAGCTAACTGAAGCATTTTAGATGGTCCTTTAGTCATGAACCAAGTGCTCTCTTGGCTAAAAAGAACTAAAAGGCGAGGTATGTTATTTAAAGTCGATTTGGTGAAGGCATATGACTCTTTAAATTGGGGATATTTGGATTCGGTTCTAGAACAAATGGCGTTTCCTTGAAATGGCGAATGTGGGTCTCGACTATTATAAAGACCAGCAGGGCCTCGGTGTTGGTGAACGGGTCACCTACCAGGGAATTCCAATGTTTTCGGGGTCTTAGACAAGGCGATCCGTTAGCCCCGTTTCTGTTTATTATCGCTATGGAAGGCTTAACCGCTATGTTGTATTCAGCGGTCGAGAAGGGGATTTATTCTGGCTTAAAATGTGGTTCTTCTGGCCTGGTTCTTTCTCACTTTTTATACGCGGATGATGTGGTTTTTCTGGGTGATTGGAGCAACCGGAACGCGCTGAACTTGGGTCGGATTCTAAGATGTTTTTACTTAGTGTCTGGTCTAAAAGTTAATTTACATAAATGTAGTATTTATGGTATAAATGTGGTAGGGGCTGATTTGGGGAGAATGGCTTCTGTGCTTCAGTGTAAGGTGGGAGTGATGCCTTTTATACATTTGGGTCTTCAAATAGGAGGTAATATGAATTTAATTGACTCGTGGGATCCGGTGGTAGAACTTTTTAGTAAGAGGCTCTCTAGATGGAAAGCAAAAAATTTGTCGTTCGGTGGACGCTTAATAGTTTTGAAATCAGTTCTTAACTCTCTCCCTACGTATTATTTTTCGTTATTTAAAGCACCGACCGGGGTGTTAGATAAGTTAGACCGTTTTAAGGGATTTCAATGTTTCCTTGCTTACAAAGTGGTGGTGGCGGTTTAAGAATGAGAGAGGGAAACTTTGGTGGAAGGTTATATGGTCACTTCATCATTCTTCTAGATCGTGGTCGAGTGTTCCGGTTAGGCTCTCTTGTGCGGGTCCATGGAGGCAAATTGGAAAAACTGTAGGGGAGATTGAGCCGGTCGGGATCGAGTTGGGTAAAATGTTCCTTAAGGTAGTAAATAATGGGAAAAGTACTTGGTTTTGGTTGGATATTTGGATCGGAGATTGTCCGTTGTGCGACCGGTTTCCGAACCTTTTTTCGATAGAAAAGTCGAAGTGGTGTTCGGTAGCCGACCGTCTTTTTATGATGGATGGGATCATTTGTGGAAGATGGGATTGGAGTAGAGAACCAATTGGGCCAATTTTGGTAGAGGAGTTTAGAGACTTGTTAACTGTGTGCCAACATGTTCTTTTGGAGTCCGGATTCGACAAAACTATTTGGTGCGGAGACCCTTCAGGTGCGTTTTCGGTTCGGAATTTTAAAAGAATTTTGGCAGATAAAATGTTGGTCAGACCCGCTTCTATCTTTGATTGGAATAATTGGATTCCTAAAAAAGTAGGGTTTGTCGCCTGGAGGGCTATGCTTAATCGTTTACCTACTCTTGATGCTTTGGCTAGAAGAAACATTTCGATAAACTCTTTGGTTTGCCCAGCTTGCGGTAGTGAAGAGGAGTCGGTTGATCATGTTTTTATTTCTTGTGTTATAGCTCAAAAGGTGTGGTGTTTGATTTCCCAATGGTGTAAGGTTCCCTCAATTTATGCCTTTAGTGTTCGGGATTTGGTGGAGTTACACTTATACTCGTTATTTCCTAAAGATAAAGCTAAGGCGCTCCATGCGGTTTACTTGGTTACGATGTGGTGTCTTTGGAAGAAGCTAAACGAGTTAATTCATAATGGGGTTCCGATTCAGATTTTGAGCTTGATCGAAGAGATAAAGTCGATGAGTTTCCTTTGGGTAAAAAACAGGTCCAAAAGGAATGGGTTGACGTGGGAAGATTGGAGAAGATTTCGGTTGTAATCTTTTTAGTTTGTTGCTTGTTGCTTGGTTTCTTGGGTGGTGCCCGGTTGGGTTTTTGTCGCAATTGCGGCGGCTTCTTGGTGTTTTTGTTTTTGGCGGGTCTAGCTTCTTGCTAGTTTTATTTATTTATATATAAAATTTTGTTGGCCGTTCAAAAAAAAATAAAAATAAAAAAAAATAAACACTTTTGCCAAAAGCACTTTTGAAGTCAAATATGTTTTGCCAAACACCCTCTAACTTATAGAAAAAATTATAAGAAAGTAAAATAAGGAATCCCGAGTACCCCCTAGTTTCTTTGTATTCTTTGTATATTGATATTTCAAATTCAATTGTAGGAATGTGTTAGGGGAATCCTGAAAGGCAATACAATCTTACTTGTTACTCACCAAGTTGATTTCCTCCATGATGTTGATCTTATACTTGTAAGTAAGCTTGGATAACTAGATGGGTCGGGTGGGTCTCGGTAACGGAATATACGGGTTTTGAGGAAGATGAGCTCGGGTCAAAACAGTCTTTTTCTTTTATTTATTTTAAATATATATCAATTTGGTTAAGTTCAAAATGGGCTCCACCCAAATTGAAGTCAGGTTTAAACGAGTTACTCTAGAAAAAAAAGGTACCAAAACAGGTTCAACTGTTATATTTTTTACGGTGGCTAATGAATAATGATGACGATGGAGGTTGTTGCGATGGGTGTGTCGGTGGTGGTAACAGAGGAGGTGGTGGCAGGCCGCTAACGAAAAGTGAAAAAATGTTTTGGGCCGAAGGTGAAAAATATTTTGGGCTTTAAGTAAAAGAAGTATTTTGTTGGTCTAAACAATTTAATTTTTAAATTTACTTGGTTATAATTGGGTCGTGTAAAAAACTTTTGTATAAAAATTATCTTAAGCATGTCTCAAATGAGTTTAAACATTAAATATACATATTGTTTTTCATAGAAAAAACATATATATATTTTTTAAAAATAAATCAGGCCTAGCATGTGTCGGCCAGAGGCGTCGACCACCGAGCCCCACCCTAGGGCCGACCTTGGGAGGTGGATGTGTCAATGGTGGTGGCGTCGGTGGCAACTGGCATTTGTTAGAGACAAACATGGTCAAGAATGCTTCTAAATTTGATAACACATCTAGGCTCTCTTTTTAAGTTAACAAGTTTTATAATAGTTGTTCGTTTAAATCAACGGACTAATTCAAGTAGATCCGCGTGTTGATTAAAATCAATTAAAAAAATGAATGTGTACAATCATGCAACTTTAAAAAATAATTTAAAATCAACCCATTCTTTAAAAATGAGGCATGAGTTCCACCTATGCTCATAAGTAATCTCGTTTTACGCAGGTAATGCGAGAAGGGATGATCGTTCAATCAGGAAGGTATGACGAACTAGTTCAATGCGGACTCGATTTCACAGCATTAGTATCCGCTCACGAGGGCTCGATGCAATTAGTACAAGCAATAACAACAAAATCTCATTCCAACAATTCCAACCAACACGACATCGAGAACCAGAAACCTCTAGAACGGTCGCAAGCAAGTTCCATTACAGGAACATCAAAACTGATCGAAGATGAAGAACGAGAGACTGGACGAGTGAGCCTACACGTCTACAAAGTGTATGCAACCGAGTCCTACGGGTGGTTAGGTGCATTTGTAGTAGTGTTGTTATCCGTTTTGTGGCAAGCGTCACAAATGGCTGGCGATTACTGGTTGGCTTATGAAACTTCAGAGGACCGAGCCGAGTCTTTTAATCCTTCGGTGTTTATTGGAGTTTATGGGATTTTGGCAGTGGTTGCTTTTGTTTTGGTTATTGGAAGAGTTGTGTTCTCTACGTAAAAAGTTTTTTAAACAAATTCTGCATAGCATCCTTCATGCTCCAATGTCGTTTTTTGACACCACACCTTCCGGAAAGTTGTTTGTTTAAACCAAATCGTAACTAGATGAAAACATGTAGAATGCAATTTAATAAACCATGTTTTTAAAATTTTACGTGTTTTCATCTTTTAAAACCCTCGACAACATAACCAAACAATTTAAGATAAAAGACAATTTGGTTTAAACAAACAACTTAACATAAATGAAAAGGTTAAAAGTATCACAACTTTGAAAGTGCAAGAGTGGACAACTAGCTAGAGTTTAAATAAGTTAAAATTCTAATTTTTGTAAAACTCAAGTTTAAATATTTATTAAAATTTAAGTTTTAATATTTCATAGTTTATAATAAAAATGAGTTTTATAATTTTCAAATAATCAAAAATTAAGTTTTTACTTTTATTTTTTTAAATGAAGTTTTAATATATTTAAGTTATTAACTATTTTAAAAAATAAATTATAATAATATGAAGCTTTTAAATATTGGTAAAATTGATTTGCCTAAGTATTCTTAAAAATTAAGTTTTACTATCTTAGGTGTTGAAATGCTTTTCTAATGTAAATTTTAATGATTTTAACTTTTCATATATTTATTAAAATGGTTTTGAAAAGTTTATTTATTTATTTTTATAAAACACCTTGCCGCAAAATGCAAATAATCATGCTCTGACGTGGCACTGGATTTTTTTTAATATTTATTATTATATAAAAAACCTTGGCACATGGTTTACACATCACGCACGGACGTGACGTGAGTTTTGATTATTCGAAATTTCGAACACGTGCATTCATACCTTTGGTTAAACTTTCACTAACTAATTTGTAAATATTGTTGGTCAAAATATTGCTTGTTCTTGTGCTCTTTCCATGTTTATTTGGGATAAAAATAGTAGACTTCTAATGGTATATTTATTTATAACATTTTCCAGGCATCAAGTGATCAAACAAACATCGATATTCTCCTTCCATTATTCATGAACTTTAGCATTGTTTTGTACATGTCGATGCTCAGCGTTATTATCATAACGTGTCAAAACGCTTGGCCGACTGTCTTCCTACTAATTCCACTCGGTTGGCTCAATTTCTGGTATCGGGTATGTCAACACGAGAATGTTTAAACTTTTATGTTTAGACACATGGCTTTAAATATCTAACTCAAAATGAACTTTTTAGGGGTACTACCTTGCAACATCTCGTGAACTAACGCGACTTGACTCGATTACAAAAGCACCCGTTATTCACCACTTCTCTGAGAGCATCTCCGGGGTTATGACCATCCGGTGTTTTCGAAAACAAGACTGGTTTATTCAAGAAAATGTTGATCGAGTGGACGGAAATCTACGAATGGATTTCCACAACAATGGATCGAGCGGGTGGTTAGGATTTCGTATGGAGTTTATTGGAAGTTTGTTTCTTTGTGTTTCGACTTTGTTCATGATCATATTACCTAGCAATGTCATTAAACCCGGTACTAACTCACTTCCCTAACACGGGTAGTTTTAGCCCGTTTACTTTTAACTAACAGGCCCGCTTATATGATCACAGAATCTGTTGGATTGTCGCTTTCGTACGGATTATCACTCAACGGGCTTCTATTTTGGGCTGTATCCACTAGCTGCTTTGTTGAAAACCGAATGGTTTCGGTTGAAAGGATTAAACAGTTTACTAGCATACCATCAGAAGCCGAATGGGTCAAGAAAAACCAACCCCCTCCTCCAAACTGGCCTACTCATGGCAGTATGGAGCTCATAAACTTGCAGGTAAACCACAGATTCCACGGTCAAGATTAGAGGTATTCGTGGATTTGGTTTAGCACAAATAGGTTTACATCAGTTGTAGGCAGACACCCAAACCCCGTTTAGCTAAACGTGTCATGGTGTGCCAACCTGGCACAAGTTGACCCGTTTAACATATTTATTTATATTTTATTTAAATGTGTTTTACGTCATAAATTAAATTGATCGAGTATTACAAAGTTTAAAACATTAAGGAGAAACTGACACAATATTTGATAGCTAAAATGTAATTGTTTTATATACATTTGCATTTTGGGTTTCAAAATTGTAATTTTAAAGTAGTAAGATGCAATAAATAGATAAATAAATAAATAAATCGGGTTAAACAGGTTGTGTTTGTGCCAGATTTTTGGGTTTGTGTCAGGTAGGATTTGCCAACCCCCGAACATGACATGTTTAACACCCCTAATTTCTACCATTTTTTGGGTAACGTATTGCTTTGGCTTATATATTATTTTAAACGGGTCAAGTGGGTAATATCAAGATACAAAACTCGAAAAGGAACGGGTCGAATACACAAAATGGAAAGACGTTGAAGAAACATGGAATGAATCCAGGTCGATGTTCCCCGGTCTTCGAGATGAATGAACCCACGACTTCGTCTTCTTCTCCAGTTGCTCGAGATCTGCTATGGAAAAATGGGGGAGTGGAGGTGACTACTAAGAGTTTTCCTCCTTATATAGGAAGTTCATGGTCACCATTATGAAACCCTAACCTTTATTGGGCCAGGCCCGGTTAGGGGTTACCTCCACAAACCCCTAGCCCAATGGGCCTAGTTAGTATACAATAATAATATAATAAATAAAAGGTTGTACCGGGGTTTGACATACCCTACACCTACATACGCCTTAAATATATTATGATATTTATCCAAATAGATTTATTCAAATTTCAGACAAAAAGTATTTTCGGGTCAACCCGACCCAACCCATTTTCATCTTAACTAAATTTTGAGCAGGTTAGATATCGTCCAAACACGCCACTGGTGCTTAAAGGGATCACCCTAAACATTCAAGGGGGACAAAAGATTGGTGTTGTTGGAAGAACAGGTGGTGGGAAATCAACTTTGATCCAAGTTTTGTTTCGGTTAGTTGAGCCAGCTGCGGGAAGTATTGTTATTGATGGCATTGATATCTCAACACTCGGGCTTCATGATCTTCGGTCTAGATTCGGCATCATTCCCCAAGAACCGATCCTTTTTGAAGGAACCGTGAGAAGTAACACTGACCCGATCGGTCAACATTCAGATGATGAGATATGGAAGGTAAAAATGAGTTTATTTTTACATGAGTCAGCTCGGGTTTGTTTTACTTTTTTTTTAAAACGGGTTACTTGGAATTTCTTTTAGAAACGTGTCAAACGGGTTAAAAGTTATAGCTTTTCGCTAAATTTACACATTTAGAACATGAACTTTATTTTTGCTGATTAAATCCTTAGATTTTTAAAACTTAACAAAACCAGTCCTTTTAATACAATTTTAGAGACTTAAAACATTTTTCTTCTGTTAAGAGCTTATACGAGTCGTATAGGGTCTATACGACTCGTATAGGTGCATAGTCAAGTCATTTTCAATCAGGAATGTCAGGTTTTATTCCTTTGTATCGTATAGCCCTTATACGAGCCGTATAGAGCTATACGACTCGTATAGTCCCTATACGAGCCGTATAGGTCAGACCCTATTATAAATCTCTGGTCAAAGTACATGCTGTATATATGAGTCGTATAGACCCTATACGGCTCGTATAGGTCAGACGCAAACTATACGGCTCGTATAGACTGCAAAAAGCTGCCACACTGTCACCTTCATACGCATGTCAATAAATTAGAGCTATACGACTCGTATAGGCCCTATACGAGCCGTATAGCCTTATTCACACACAAGGGGGCTGGTGTTTGTATATAGCCCACCCATTCAATAAACACATGCTATTTTTAACACATAAGCACAACAACTTTAATCTTTAAAATTTTAAAGTTTTAAAACTATTAAGTAGGGTCAGCCCAACTTGACCCGGTTCAACCAAAGCAAAAAAAAATAAACCGCTATCATCTCAACCCATTATGTAGAGTCTCGAACACTGCCAGCTCACTGATGTCGTAGCTGCAAAACCCGGAAAGCTTGATTCCCCAGGTAACTAAAACAGCCCGGTATCCGTTTTCCGTTAAAGAAAACTAATAAAAAATATTCACTTATGTGTTACGCGTGTTATTTTTAGTTGTGGATAACGGTGATAACTGGAGCGTGGGACAACGACAACTTCTTTGTTTGAGTCGGGTGTTGCTGAAACACAGCAGATTATTGTTCTTGGATGAAGCAACGGCTTCGGTTGATTCACAAACCGATTCTGTGATTCAAAAGATTATAAGAGAAGATTTTGCTGACTGTACTATCATTAGCATTGCTCACAGGATACCTACTGTCATGGATTGTGATAGAGTTCTAGTCATTGATGCAGGTAATTTCTTATTTATCGGTAACGGGTCTTATTTGTGGGGGTGTTCATTGGCTCGGTTTTTCAGCTTATTCAGTTGATACCAAAACTGAACAGAACCGAAAAACATAATCAAATTTGGTTCGGTTTTCGGTTTCGAGTGAATATTTTTTACTTTTAAAATTATTAATTTTGTTTACCATTGTTTGTTTTTGATTTGGTCTGGGCTAGAGTTGGAATTGTTATTAGGTTGTGCTAAATTAACAAAACTTAAACAATTATTATTTGTTATTTAGTTTGAACCGAATTCATGTTTTGTGAAACTGAAAACCGAATTATTGATTCGGTTTCAGTTTAAAACCTACCAAAAACCAATTTGAAATTTGGTTCAGATTTAATCGGCTTTGGTTTGATGCGGTTTGTTATATATATCCTGGCTTTTATAAATAACTAATGTATTAATTACATAAGTTACATCACTAAAATAATATATAACTTTCAACTAAATAAAACTAGGGGTGTGCGTGGTGCGGTTTACGGCTAAAACCAAACCGAAAACCAAAACTTCGGTTTTTGGAGTTTTCGAAACCGTTCGGTTTCGGTTTTCTCTTTTGTTTCAGTTCGGTTTCGGTTTTTTTGGTTTTTCCCATTTGAGCCTGAAAATTTTAGGCCAGAAATTTTTTTTGGCAAAAATAAATGAATTTAGGTATAATTTTTTTTGTTAATTGTAAAATTATAGACTATTATTATACATTTGATCAAAAATACTTGAGTTACATATTTATTAAATTCTTATAAATTACTTAATATAAAATATAAAAAAACAAAAATTTAGAATTCGGTTCGGTTCGGTTCGTTTTTTCGGTTTTAATTACATGAATACCAAAACCGAACCGTTAGTTCGGTTTTTATAAAATCATAAAACCAAACCGTCTGTTTTTGTTTCGGTTTGAATGTTTCGGTTCCGAATTGGTTTTTTCGAATTCTTGCACACCCCTAAATAAAACAATTCAAATATTGTATATTTGAGGTTGTCCTTCAAAACTTTATAATATCAATTTTCTCTCTTACAAAACACTAACAGAATCATCTTATTTACAATCATACCAAAAACACTGAAACTTATTGTATCTCTGAACACAATGCATTCAGTGAAGCAAACTCTTATAGCCACTAACTTTATTTTATTTATCATAAAGTTGATTAAAATGTTATAGCTAAGCCTGTTGAGTAGGTTAGCTTGAAGGTGAACTAATCACTAACTTATTAATGTGTTGTAACAGGATACGCGAAAGAATTTGACGAACCTTCACGTTTGATTCAAAGGCCCTCGCTTTTTGGGGCACTGGTTCAGGAATACGCAAACCGATCATCTGGTTTATAAGCATGGTATTAGATGTCATATTATTGTTTATATTATCATCTTGTTTCACAAAACTAAGTTCAGTTCATACTTCATAGAGGTGGCAAAGTGAACGGTTTAGATGAGTTGGCTAACGTGTCACATTAAAGCTAATAACGTGTTTTATAACTGAAGCGTGTGCATATATTGTGTTCTCGTGTGTGTGCTTTCGTTCTGTGTCACTTAATAAGAAATGAACCATTGACTAGGTATTAGTAGCATTATCAAATACAGGGCCGTCTCCGAGAATCTAAATACCTCGGCCGAGCCAAAATAAAAAGACCCGTAGGCCTTAACGAAGATTTTTTATTCGCTAATGTACATGGATTAAACTTTTATCGACCGATTTATTATAAATAGAAACCATTCTGAGCATGTAATTGTCTCATAAACCATTGCAAATAACCTTATTTTTAACACTAAAAAACATATATATGTAATATGTATAAAAAAGTTTGTGCCCCCGAAACTTATGTGGCCCGGCCGATCATATGGCTGGCACACACCCTCCGAGCCTCCCCTGATATTCAAATATGTGTGACAACAAGCATATTACAAATTATTTAATCTTCTTACTTGATTGTGAAACCTTTATGTTATACGGCTTTATCTAAATTCCCAAGAATGCACGAGACTGCGATTCCCAATGCTCCTTTGTTTGCCGCATCCTTTCTATTCTCTCGGTTTTAAGCCTTTCCTCCCAATATTCGGGACAACTGCACAAGTTTATATACTTCAGTTGATATTATGTAGATGCGTAAATTGGCCCGTTTTCAAGTAAACCGGTTGAATTTTCTGCCTGTAAACTTATATTTGAGATCACGTTTATGACGAAGAAAATAAAATTACCTTCGACCTAGTAAAATGTTAAGCTCGTCCAAATGAAGAGATCCCTGATAAACTCCTGCCTGTAAAACAACCAAAACATTTTACCAAATGTTTATAACAAAAACAAACTTTAAGATGTGCATTTACTAGGGCCGTCCAAACCGCTCACTGCTCGCCGCTCGCTTAGAAATTACTCAGAAAATGCTCGCTCCTTTTTTCGCTCGATTGTAAACGAGCCGCTCTGCTCAGTTCGGTTTGCAAACGAGCTAAGCAACGAGCAAAGGTCTGCTCGATTCGGTTCGGCTCGAATATTTTTTATTTATTTTATATATAATTATATAAGAATAAATATATATTATATAGACAAAACACATAAATATAAGCTTACAATTTTTTAACCCCTTTAAATTTTTTATATTCCGTCAATTTTATAGTTTTATTTATTCCCTTCAAGTTTTTAGAATACTAGAAGTTTGTTTACATGATCATTTTATCTCACTTCAAACTTACTTATAATAAAAATTTACAATCTATTACACGTTTGTCTAGAAACTACTAATATATTTATAAAATATATAATTTACAACCTTTAAACTTGTTCCTTATTGAAAATTTTAAAGTGAAAAAGAAATAAATAATGCTCGAAATCGCTCGATGTTCGATATAAAAATGCTCGATTCGATTTTGGCTCGTTTCGGTTTTCGCTCGGTTCGAATTTCATCCGTTCGGTTCGGTTCGGTTGTAAACGAGCCAAGCAACGAGCAAGCCTTTGCTCGGTTCAGCTTGGCTCGTGAACAGCCCTAGTATTTACTCACACACACACACACACGGATGAAAGCAATAAGGTATATACTTACTTCTCTACAAAGAGGACATTTTGCAGTAGGTTGTGTTGCCTTTAGACCATCAACAATTGTCACTGATCCAGCTTTGCAAGCACACATGAAGCAAAAGATGTGTCCACAAGTCAAACATACAGGGTCAAATACAGTATCCTGAAAAATCAAATATAAAAAAATTACTAAATAATCCATCTTTGCGTAAAAGAGTGCATGCATGAAGCCGATTTTTTTAACAAATAGGTGGTGATTCCAACATTTTTACTTAAAAATGTATCAAATTGGTAAAACTGAAAAGCTTAGCTACAAATGAAACGGGTCAAAATATGTCAAATGGGCTAAACATTGTCTATTGTGTATTTGTGTATTCTCAAATGTTTAATACCGCGTGAAGAGGTAGGTCCCAGCAGAGCCCAGTTGGACCCGCAGGACTCACCTTGAAGAGAGGCGTCTGCGCAGAAACCAACTGGATCCGCAGGACCCACCATGCTCAGAGACGTGACGTCCTTACGCGCAGTACGCAAGCTGTTCCCGCAGGAAATGCCTCCCAATGGTGAAGTACTCCGCCTGTTCTCGCAGCTGCGGATACAAGCCATCAGGGAAGGCCACCCGCGCAGCAAGGCTACACGCACAAGGCACTTAGCTCTTAATAATTCAGTTGTCACCTGAAGGAATGAGCAAAGCCGGGAACAATCCCGCACAAAGGCGGGAGGGGGAATACTCCCGCCAAAATGAGCCAGTCCGTACGATACTGGAAGATCTTTGGTACTGTACCTGACGAGGTATGGGCAAAAGATCTGACCAGAGATACGACAGCCCATTGACAACAGTATGGCGAGCAGCATGCTCTTGTACTGTATGTCACTATTAGCCGCTACCTACTCACCAACTCCTGTCATACCACGTGCATAGCCTACAGTTGGTGGAAAAGTAATAGTACACAGCAGGCCTGGTCACTGTCAGCCGCTGCCTACCCACCAACTGCCGGCATGGCACGTGCGTAGGCCACAGTTGGTAGAACAGGAATACTATTCAGCCGGCTATACCCTCTTGGAAACCTACCTTCGGCTATAAATACCCCAAATGGTATGATCATCTCATCTTATCTTGTATCTTACATCATATACCTGATATCTGCTCTAGCAATCTCTTAATATACATTTATATTCAAGAGCAATCTAGTCTGATTCTCACGCCGGAGGGTGGTCACAAGGAGGAACCCCCCCTTCTCAGTGACGAGCTTACGGTGTCTGTTTTGCAGGTTATCAGAAGAACCATCTTTGCCGGATCTAACCCCTCGTGGGAAACATCTATTTAACCCCCAGATTATCCGTAATCTGCCCGGGGTAACTTAGTGTTTCTTCACCGCGTAAACCGCTTTATCAACTAAAATCAAATTATTATTCTCATAGTATAGTTTTGCTGTTTTGCATAGGGTTGTGCATGAAACCAAAAAAAACGATCCGAAACCGAAAATCCGAACTGAAACAAAAACTGGCGGTTTGGTTTTTTTGTGTTTGTAAAAACTCAACTTACGAATTTATAGATTTTAACTTTTTATTTTTTACTTAGAGTAGCGTATAGGAATTTAATAAATATGACTCAAATATTTTAGCCAAAATGTATAATAATCAAATAATTATCAATTAACAAAATGATTTTGGGCCCAAATTTATTACTTTGGGCCAATTTTTTTCTTCATCCCAAAATTTTCAAGGTCAAATGGCAAAACCGAAACCGAACTCAAAAGGAAAACCGAAAACCAAAACCGAATGGTTTTCACGTATTCAAAAACCAAAGTTTCGGTTTTAGCCCAAAACCGACCAAACTGAACCGTGCATATAGAGCAGGTCAAATCGATCAAATCGAAGAACTAACCAAGCATATAGAGCAGGTCAAATCGATCTCAAGCTTGACGACATCAGAGAGTTCACAAGAAAGTGACGGTTTCCCATCATTAAATATAAGAGAACACCCTTCAAAAAACTCAGAACCATTTCCCATTTTACCCTTTGTTTCCCTTAAGTTAATGTGCAGAGCAATAAGCTCACAAAGCCATGGAGACTGAAGGATTTCCATGTGCATGCTTTGGACTTGTGACCTAAACGCTTGACCTTGCTTCGAGTCATGTATCTGCAACAAAAAATAAAAAATTCATGTCTAAATAAAATATAGATAATTATACTCAATAATGAGCTAGTTTGATAAGTTAGTAGACAGGGAACCGCTCTAGCCGGTAAAAAGATGAGGTGGCAAGCCAGTTCATCAAAACAGTCGGCTAGTTTGTTAATCTATACTCTTTAATAAAAGGCTACAAGTTTTGCCACTTGTCACTTCTACATTAAACCTCACCCTTTTTAACAAATTTATAATAGTAAAATAATAGTTACCATTCTTAAAATTTATGCTTCAAAATTTGTTAATTTAATATTTACTTCCTATTTTTTTTTCAAACATTTGATATTTATAATTATATTTTACTTTAAAATTGTTTTAAAGACTATTGTACAACGACTGTATTAATAGTATTTAATGGGTTAATTGTTTCTTGTATACTGATTATTTATTAAATATTGTATTTTTAAAAACTATCCGTGTAGTACACGGGCCTCAAACTAGTTTAGTGATAAATCACTATCACATGATCATATTACTAAATTTGGCCTGTTTCAAAGTATCAAGTGATCAACAAACCACCAACCTTAGTTCAGCTCATTGGCACACTCGTTAGGCTCATTTAAATTAAAGCCTGAATTTTAAGATATATAAATTATAACCTAGAATACAACCAAATTTTAATATATAGAAATTAAATTATTTGTAGTTTATTGATTATGCATTATGTGTATGGTAAAAACAACATTTTTTCTTTTTATACATATCGATATGTGTTAACACAAACTTAATTCAAAAATTCAAAAATATATAACTGAGTTGCCTCGACGAGCCACAAGCCAGCACAAGCTTTTTACGAGCCGAGCCTGAACTCAATATTCCACCTCGTTAAGATAAATCAGACGAGTTGGCTCGACTCGGTTAGTAAACGGGTCCAGCCCGGGCCCAATCTGGCTTGGCTAGTTGGCTTGGCTCGTTTATAGCCCTACATTAGCCCCAATAATTAAAAACAATATTATCACAACAATCTTAATTTATAAATAAACTTATTCAAGCTGTTCAGTTCATTTGACCCATACTCCTTTATGCTAAATATTTTGATTTCGCGTGTTTGAGATAAAGCATAACCCGAATCAACCCTTCATGAGAAAATGGGCCAACATAGCCACCTCTAAAAAAATATAATACTTTTTGAGGGACAAACAAACCTTATCATATTTTTTAAGAATTTTTCGCATAGCAATGGCATTGATAATCGCATAACCGACAAGATCTTTTCCTTCTTGAATTAAAGCACCATGGTTCCCCTGAAACTTGTCTTTGCACCACACAAAGTACTTCCGGAACCCTGTTGCTAGATGAACATCGAGCACCTTTTGTGCATGCTCGTTAAAACATCCAACCACCGTAAACATCTCCTTCATAAGCGAAGGAAAGAAACTTCCATCACAAACTACATAAAAAGCATTAATATATCACATAAAAAGTATTCAAAATCCATTTAAATTGCACTAACAGAGAATCAAAATCATGAAATAATATTAATAAAAACAAAGTAACAGAAGCACATCCTTTGTAACATTACATAAACACCTTAGAGGCAAACTGGCAAAGTCAATAAGTCAATTATTAAACTAAATTTCAAGAACTAGAAAAACTTATTAACAGAATCATGAAATAACATCAATAAAATTAAATTAACAGAAGCACATACATTGTGACATTACATCAAACATTTAAAAAGCAAAGCCAATAACTCAATTTGAAACTGAATTAAGTACTATAGACTGTTGTTAAATTCACAAATTAAGATATAACTAAACGAACAAACATAGACACACGTTTGTTTGTTCATTTATGTTTGTTCGTTTATGTTCTGTTAAAGTTAAATGAACGAACACAATAACATGTGTGTCTATGTTAATTCACAAATTAAGATGTAACTAAACGAATAAACATAAATGAACAAACAAACGTGTGTCTATGTCATCATGAAACAGGCCTAATTGAGATATAATTAACAGAATCATGAAACAATAACATCAATATAAAGAAAGCAATAAAATCACATTCTTTGTGACAATACATTAAACACCTTACATGCAAACTCAAATATTAAACCAAATTAACAACTACAAACACTTGTTAATCCACAAACTAACATATAATCAACATAATCAATCATGAAACAATAACATCAATAAAAAGAAACTAACAAAATCACATTCATGGATCATTGTGACATTTCATCAAACACCTTACATGCAAACTCAATAACTCAACTATCAAATCAAATTAACAACTACAAACACTTCTTAATCCGCAAATTAACATATGATTAACAGAGTCATAGCATAACATCAATAATAAT
Source organism: Bidens hawaiensis (assembly GCF_021521415.1). Lineage (NCBI taxonomy): Eukaryota > Viridiplantae > Streptophyta > Magnoliopsida > Asterales > Asteraceae > Bidens > Bidens hawaiensis. The sequence goes on from NW_027500920.1 coordinate 74,982, forward strand.
AACAACAACAGCAACAACGATAATAATAATAATAATAATAATAATAATAATAATATAACAATAATAATATAACAACAACATCAATAAAAAGAAACTAACGTCAAGTGTGTTACGCCAGAGAATTCTGCTCTTGAGGCAGCACAACGACTGTCAAGTAGCAGTTGACGGTAAGGTTTCGTGGGGAACGCCCAAGCTAAACTATGAAGCCAGCGTGGCCCGGTTAAGACAACAAAGTCTGGCAGAGTGGGGGCGGGGCCTAACACACAAGAAAGTCTGCCGTTCTAAAAAAATAATTAATTAATTAAAAGAAAAAACAGATTCTAACAAAATCACATTCACAGTGGCATTTCATTAAACATCTTACATGCCAACTCAATAATATTAACTATCAAACCAAATTAGCAATTACAAACACTTATTAATCCACAAATTAACATACAATTAATAGAGTCATAACATAACATCAATAAATAATAAAAATATTAATAACAATAATACTACTAATAATAATAATAACATCAATAAAAGTCCCCGCCGTGTAGCTCAGTTGGTCAAGGGGCGTAGCTCAGTTGGGCGTAAGACTTTGAACAATAACCTAATGTCGTGGGTCCGAAACCAATCCTAAGCGCCAATCGCCTTGCCGCTGAGTGAGGCTGATTTACATCACACTTGATGGCCCAGGGACGGTCTGGCGTGGGCCGGTTTGCTGGTCCGGAACAACAACATCAATAAACAGAAACTAACAAAATCAATCACACCCTCTGTGACATTTCATCAAACACCTTACATGCAAACTCAATTAACACCTAAACCCACTTCTTAATCAACAAAACTAACACATAAGTACACAACCAATATAATTAAGCTCAAAACAATACCAGGACACGGCTGGATGCACTTATTATTATTATTAATATCATCCGAACCATTTAAACCCAACGAATCCTGTGAGCGAGTGACGTCATCCCTACGACACCGTTTCAATATCTTCTTAAGATTTTTAAAACCCACAGCAGGTAGCTTATTCTTCTGATCCTGGGTTTGCATGTACTCTTCGTATTTCTTGCAGAACTTCATCTTCTTAATCAATGGCTGGTGTGAATGTGGATTGAATTCGATCTGGATTGTTGTTATTATTATGTTACGTGATTGTGAAGGAAGGATTAATTGTACGATTTGTTTGATGCCGTGTTATGAGAAACGGTCACTATGTTTTTATATAAGCTAGTTGTGATGTATGACGTAATCATAACATGTTTTGTTTTATAAAATGTTTTTTTAGTGTTTTTTTAATGTAACTCACAGGTTTAATTCTTGCTCTCAGCATTACTATTAAGAATCACTAAATGTTAGAGGTGACCAATAAAAGCGGTTAACCGAATTAATCGAAGAACTGAACCGGTTTGAAACTGATAATGTAGAAACAAGTTTGGAACCGATTAAAACTGTAGGTTCGGAACCGTTTTATAACTTTTCCCTCAAAATTGGCTCCAAACCGGTTAACCGGACCGAAACTGGCAAAAACCCAAATTGAAACCGGTTTCAACCCGAACAAAAACCGATCATAAACTCGTTTTGACTTTTGCTGGCCATACCGAACCGATTTTAAATTTTAAACCTTTAAACCAATTTGTGCATCTCTAACTGATATCAGAGTTATGATGAGAAACTAGACGAGTATTTAACGTTCACTAGTTGGATTCTTGAACTGAACGGATTTTATCTCATCGCAAAGGTTAAGCTTAGCGAGGGCCAGGGGTGGCCCGACCCTCCCCATGTTTTTTTGCGCAGTATTGTAAAAGTACATGTTTCACGCCCGAAATTTTGTATACGTGGTGTACTTTTACCAATTTCCGACCCAAAAATTGACCTCCCCCCCCCCCCAGTTTATGAATTTTCAATACATTTTGAGTCCGACCCCTAGACGAGCTCGTCCAAGCTTCATTCACTGTCTCATCGTACTGTCGTGCCTTCATGCGAGTGTTCACGAGCATTAGCCTTAGGTGAGGGTTTTCCCGGGATGAAAAGACGAGTATGTCCCGATGTGATGAATTTAGTCGGCATGCCATTTGAAGGATTCGTTGATCATTCAAAATAATTATTTTTAAATTTAAATTCATATTTTAAGAAACACATATTTTGTTTTTAATATTTTAAGAAAAGATATTAGTTCATAACATGTTAGAAAACTGGAAGTTGACTTCTTATATTTATTACACTTTCGTCATCTTGTATATCTCACTATTTAGTAGTTAGTATAGTAGTATAAATAAAACTATGATAAGACGTCATAAAGAAGAGTTAAACACGTTAATGATTTTCCTACGCGTTTTTCTTATTTTGTCAATAGTTGCATGATTTTATTTCTAATATATTTACTAATGAACCAAAAAGACTAAGTACTGGAAAAAAAAAACCGACATGTTTTTTTCTCATAGAAGCCACTTAACATTTCTTTTACATATTAAAGTTCCTTCACATGTTAAATTTAAACAAATTTAATATTTTTATGCAATAATTAGTATTTCTAAAATTATTGCCGAATGGGTCAAGAAAAACCAACCCCCTCCTCCAAACTGGCCTACTCATGGCAGTATGGAGCTCATAAACTTGCAGGTAAACCACAGATTCCACGGTCAAGATTAGAGGTATTCGTGGATTTGGTTTAGCACAAATAGGTTTACATCAGTTGTAGGCAGACACCCAAACCCGTTTAGCTAAACGTGTCATGGTGTGCCAACCTGGCACAAGTTGACCCGTTTAACATATTTATTTATATTTTATTTAAATGTGTTTTACGTCATAAATTAAATTGATCGAGTATTACAAAGTTTAAAACATTAAGGAGAAACTGACACAATATTTGATAGCTAAAATGTAATTGTTTTATATACATTTGCATTTTGGGTTTCAAAATTGTAATTTTAAAGTAGTAAGATGCAATAAATAGATAAATAAATAAATAAATCGGGTTAAACAGGTTGTGTTTGTGCCAGATTTTTGGGTTTGTGTCAGGTAGGATTTGCCAACCCCCGAACATGACATGTTTAACACCCCTAATTTCTACCATTTTTTGGGTAACGTATTGCTTTGGCTTATATATTATTTTAAACGGGTCAAGTGGGTAATATCAAGATACAAAACTCGAAAAGGAACGGGTCGAATACACAAAATGGAAAGACGTTGAAGAAACATGGAATGAATCCAGGTCCATGTTCCCCGGTCTTCGAGATGAATGAACCCACGACTTCGTCTTCTTCTCCAGTTGCTCGAGATCTGCTATGGAAAAATGGGGGAGTGGAGGTGACTACTAAGAGTTTTCCTCCTTATATAGGAAGTTCATGGTCACCATTATGAAACCCTAACCTTTATTGGGCCAGGCCCGGTTAGGGGTTACCTCCACAAACCCCTAGCCCAATGGGCCTAGTTAGTATACAATAATAATATAATAAATAATAAGGTTGTACCGGGGTTTGACATACCCTACACCTACATACGCCTTAAATATATTATGATATTTATCCAAATAGATTTATTCAAATTTCAGACAAAAAGTATTTTCGGGTCAACCTGACCCAACCCATTTTCATCTTAACTAAATTTTGAGCAGGTTAGATATCGTCCAAACACGCCACTGGTGCTTAAAGGGATCACCCTAAACATTCAAGGGGGACAAAAGATTGGTGTTGTTGGAAGAACAGGTGGCGGGAAATCAACTTTGATCCAAGTTTTGTTTCGGTTAGTTGAGCCAGCTGCGGAAGTAATTGTTATTGATGGCATTGATATCTCAACACTCGGGCTTCATGATCCTCGGTCTAGATTCGGCATCATTCCCCAAGAACCGATCCTTTTTGAAGGAACCGTGAGAAGTAACATTGACCCGATCGGTCAACATTCAGATGATGAGATATGGAAGGTAAAAATGAGTTTATTTTTACATGAGTCAGCTCGGGTTTGTTTTACTTTTTTTTTAAAACGGGTTACTTGGAATTTCTTTTAGAAACGTGTCAAACGGGTTAAAAGTTATAGCTTTTCGCTAAATTTACACAATTAGAACCTGAACTTTATTTTTGCTGATTAAATCCTTAGATTTTTAAAACTTAACAAAACCAGTCCTTTTAATACAATTTTAGAGACTTAAAACATTTTTCTTCTGTTAAGAGCTTATACGAGTCGTATAGGGTCTATACGACTCGTATAGGTGCATAGTCAAGTCATTTTCAATCAGGAATGTCAGGTTTTATTCCTTTGTATCGTATAGCCCTTATACGAGCCGTATAGAGCTATACGACTCGTATAGTCCCTATACGAGCCGTATAGGTCAGACCCTATTATAAATCTCTGGTCAAAGTACATGCTGTATATATGAGTCGTATAGACCCTATACGGCTCGTATAGGTCAGACGCAAACTATACGGCTCGTATAGACTGCAAAAAGCTGCCACACTGTCACCTTCGTACGCATGTCAATAAATTAGAGCTATACGACTCGTATAGGCCCTATACGAGCCGTATAGCCTTATTCACACACAAGGGGGCTGGTGTTTGTATATAGCCCACCCATTCAATAAACACATGCTATTTTTAACACATAAGCACAACAACTTTAATCTTTAAAATTTTAAAGTTTTAAAACTATTAAGTAGGGTCAGCCCAACTTGACCCGGTTCAACCAAAGCAAAAAAAATAAACCGCTATCATCTCAACCCATTATGTAGAGTCTCGAACACTGCCAGCTCACTGATGTCGTAGCTGCAAAACCCGGAAAGCTTGATTCCCCAGGTAACTAAAACAGCCCGGTATCCGTTTTCCGTTAAAGAAAACTAATAAAAAATATTCACTTATGTGTTACGCGTGTTATTTTTAGTTGTGGATAACGGTGATAACTGGAGCGTGGGACAACGACAACTTCTTTGTTTGGGTCTGGTGTTGCTGAAACACGGCAGATTATTGTTCTTGGATGAAGCAACGGCTTCGGTTGATTCACAAACCGATTCTGTGATTCAAAAGATTATAAGAGAAGATTTTGCTGACTGTACTATCATTAGCATTGCTCACAGGATACCTACTGTCATGGATTGTGATAGAGTTCTAGTCATTGATGCAGGTCATTTCTTATTTATCGGTAACGGGTCTTATTTGTGGGGGTGTTCATTGGCTCGGTTTTTCAGCTTATTCAGTTGATACCAAAACTGAACAGAACCGAAAAACATAATCAAATTTGGTTCGGTTTTCGGTTTCGAGTGAATATTTTTTACTTTTAAAATTATTAATTTTGTTTACCATTGTTTGTTTTTGATTTGGTCTGGGCTAGAGTTGGAATTGTTATTAGGTTGTGCTAAATTAACAAAAATTAAACAATTATTATTTGTTATTTAGTTTGAACCGAATTCATGTTTTGTGAAACTGAAAACCGAATTATTGATTCGGTTTCGGTTTAAAACCTACCAAAAACCAATTTGAAATTTGGTTCAGATTTAATCGGCTTTGGTTTGATTCGGTTTGTTATATATACCCTGGCTTTTATAAATAACTAATGTATTAATTACATAAGTTACATCACTAAAATAATATATAACTTTCAACTAAATAAAACTAGGGGTGTGCGTGGTGCGGTTTTCGGCTAAAACTAAACCGAAAACCAAAACTTCGGTTTTTGGGGTTTTCGAAACCGTTCGGTTTCGGTTTTCTCTTTTGTTTCAGTTTGGTTTCGGTTACCTAAAAAAAAGTTATTATCACGGTAATTGTTTTTTTTCTAAGTCCAAAAAGGGTAAAAAAAATCTTCTAAAATTAAGTTATATTTTATTGTATTCCCTCATAATTTAGGACCACACAAAATGAAATGTAATTTGTGGAAAAGAATATTTCTGACATCCTATACCAAACATACATCCGACCAACAAGGATGTTTTATAACCGACCAAGATTTGTCGGACCAAAAATAGGCCATGAATCATATTACATTACCTCAAATTAAAAGCCATAGTTACCCTATGCAATCACAATCAAAATAAACAAAAATGTTGCCTTTGGATATCATAGAAGAAATAATCAAAACACATCCTGTCAAATCATTGATTCAATACCGGTCCGTCTCAAAAGCATGGAAGTCTCTGATCGATAGCTCTCGTTTCATTGCTAGTCATTGTCGCCACGTGCAACATCTACGTGCAATGTATTATGTGGGTTCATCTGCGGTTATTCCACGACATTTTTCAATAGTTGATGACAGTAGCTCTCCTCAACAAATAGTTCCCGTGACAGCTCCCCTATTGGTTAACGTGTTTAGACACCATTTTGTAATCGTTAGCTCTCATGGCTTGTTGTGTTTGTACGGTATTTATTGTCGGTCCGATGATTTTCCCTTCCCGGGAAAGCGCATGGTTGTTATTTGGAATGTTCCAATTAAAAAAGCGATTGCGGTTATGGAGAATGACGATGAAGATAAGAGATATACGACCGTTATAGGTTTTGGGGTTTGTCGTGAGACCAATGATCCTAAGATTGTCAAGATTAAACATATTTATCCGCAAATCCAAATGGAAAGAGGAGCTTGCGTCCCTTGGGAAGTTGAGGTTTTTGCGTTGAGCACGGGTGCTTGGAGAAGTTCATATAACAACCCCCCACGTAACACGATTGAATTTTCCGATACACTTTATGATGCACAAGTAGTTGTAGATGGGTCTATTTATTGGCTTGCTACTAATACGGTTAAATCTTATCGTGAAAAAAAGACGTCTAATCTTATCATTGCTTTTGATATTACAAGTGAAGAATTTAGAGAAATAAAACACCCAGGGGGTTTAGCACACCACTGTTCTCGGGATTTGTCAATCTGTAAGCTAAGAGAGTCTCTTGTTGTGCTTGAACGTCACGAAGAGGGTAACAATCTAGTTTTCAATGCATGGATGATGGAGAATGGCGTTACAAATTCGTTTACAAAGCTAGTCACTTTTAGTTTTACCGAACCGGATGTAAGAATGAAAGAATTTAAGACAACGGTGAAGCTATAATTGAATATGTTGAAGATTATCGTACTAGACGACTTGTTCTTTTTGATCCAAGCTCAAAACGCATTGATGAACTAGAGTTGGATGTAGCGAAGTTCCCGTTTCTCGTGCAATCCTACATGGAAACACTACTTCTGCTTGATCAGCCAGATTTAAGTGTTTATAGCGAAGGTAAACGGTGAGTTTTAGAGCATATTGAGCTTAAGGCTTTAGTAGAACACTTGCAAAGCTTAGATCAATAGCTTGGAAACACCTCAGGTACTCTATTTATTCTAAGTTTTAATTTTATTTTAGTACTAAACTTTCTTTTATATAATATTATAATAAAAGAATTCATTACAATAAATATAAATTTAACCTTTGGTCTTTTGCCTTCTTCAATAGTAGTTAACTAGTTATGGTAATAATAATTTCTTAAAAGCATTAAAAGTGTTTGGCCATTTGGGAGATTTTAATATTTATTTTTCTTTATAATTGTTGTTATTTGCAAATTGTAAATTTTTTATTTTTCTGTTGTATTAGATAAAACTTTTAGTACTAAAGTTCAGTTGGTCCAGCGGTAAGCCCCCATGACTTTACTTATGTAAAAGTCGTGCTTTGTGCGTTTGAGTTTCACCTGGAGCAATTTGTTTCAGGTTGAGCTTGCGGTTTCTTCTAGTTGTGAGTTTCCTCCGGGGTGGGTGAGCCGGATCACCATATTATGTTCTTTAGACGGAGGGATGATCTATTTACCAGGGTGATCCTTAGTGTCCAGACCTTTGCTGTTTAATAGAAAAAAAATAATAAAAAATTTAGATACAACCATATAAAGGATTAAAGGCATAAGTAGAAGTAGATAATATTAATTTATTATCTACTCATTGACTTTTGTTGACCTCTATATTAATCCAACACAACTGCACCTACGAGTGTAAACGAGCTTGACTAGGCTTGAGCTCGGCTTATTTTGACTTACGAGAGCTCGAGCTCGGCTCATTCCTAGCTCTTTTTCCAAAGCTCGAGCTCGGCTCTTTTATTAGTTATTAGTTAATTTAAATACATTTTTAATTATATATGTTAAGGAAAACCTTAAATGAGCCTAAGCTTGACTCGATCTCATACGCAGTACCTTAAACGAGCCAAAGCTCAGCTCAAGCCCGCCTGTGCAATGTGAAATTAATACATAGAAGCCACAAATAGTTAAAACTTAAATACACAAATGGCTCGTTAAGGCTCGATTAGCCTAAACCTAAACGATATTCCCATAGATGGGATTAATAAAAACCAATACAACTAATAATAATTAGTGATTTTTTTTGGATGCAGGACCAAGATGACAGCAACACGGATTCTAGGAGAAATTTAACATCTTGTTTTCGATTGCTAAAGCCAAACGCAAAGGTCGATTATAAAGTGTTATCGTACTATTTTGTGTTTGCAGACCAAGTTTTCATAATATTATGATTGTTTCTAAACTTTGTATGCAGAAGTTGGTGGATTTTATAACAATCTCTTATTATATTTTCATAACTAAAATGGTTGGTTTTGACCCGGACTTATGTATCTGATTGTAGAGTACAGATAGGATATACATTTTAGTACTTAAACCCATACTTGGAACCGGACCCAATTTGTACCTAGTAATACCCGAAACCTAAAACCGATTCCATACTCGGAATCGGGTTTTTTCAATACATGAAACCAGTTTTTTCAAATACCCGATCTATACCCGAAAAATACCCAAAAAAGTGCAACCCCTTAAAAAACCCAAATATACATGAAAAATACCTGAAAATAACAAAAAAAAAGGTGCAGCCCCTTAAAAACCCAATATATACATGAAAATACCCGAAAAGACTTGAAAATATGGTATTTTCCAATACCCGGAAATAGGGTATTCAAATACCCTGTTTTAAAATACACGTTTCTATACTCGACCCGAACCCAGTTCATAGGGTATGGTTTTTAGAGACAGTACCCGAATCCGACAAAATACCCGATATTCCAATACCGGGCATTAGAAAAACTTGTTTTGTGCAAATCTACTTATGTGATGTTCCTAGTTCTTCATGGGTATGGGCTTGGACTTATGTTTGGGATCTTATTATATGGGCTAAAGAAATAGGCCCTAAATGTTAGCCCCAAGATAGAGATTTGAGCAAGTTGGGTTATTAGTGGACACTAACTCAAAAGACTAGCATCTTTACAAAGATGATAAAAAAGAACCAAAACCATCAACTCTCTTCTCTTCTTTATATCTCCAATTGCAATCCGACTTAGCATCTTTTAATCATCTTTTCTTTTCCTATTTCATTCAATATCTTCATCTTCCTTTATGAAGATAAATAAACATAAGTTCCTCATGGTGTATACATAAAAAGTTGTAAAAAGTTTTTAAATAACATAAAAAGTTACAAAAATTTTAAGTGACATAAAAAGTTACAAAGTTTTAAGTAATTGTGGGAATCACATATGTAATTGGATCCTTTTCTTTCGATGTAATATATATGGTGATTACGTTAAACACCTCGTACAAGTGTGTAGGTTTCGTATTTCCAATTGCGTCATGGATAGTTTTCTGGATCGTGTCTTCTCACTTTCGGAAATAAGAATTTCGAGTGCACAATATGAATAATTTTATAAGCCTTTAATCAAGTGGTTGTTTCGTGTTTGATTGCCCAATGGCACAAGGTACCTTCTATATATGTGTGTATTTCGTGTGGGTTAGCTCAAACGGTTTGGTGTTGATTGTTCAATGGTGCAAGGTATCTTCTATATATGCATTTAGTGCTCATGATTTGCTAGAGTGTTTAAGTTCTTGACGCTTCCAAAAAAAATGCTAAGGTTTTCCATGCGAATTGTTTGATTAAGATATGGTATATATATTTGGAAGAAGTGAAATGCGTTAGTCCATAAAGTGGTGCCGATACAATACATAGGTTGGTGGAATAAATAAAAGTACTTGGCTTTCTGTGGGTAAAACATAGATCGAAAAAGGTTGGCCATCATGGAAGGATTAGTGTAGTTTTTGAATGTTGTATGAGTGTTATTGTATTTGTATATGTGGTGATCTTTAGTTTTTGGTGTTTGTATTTGATGGTTTCTAGCGTCTTGCTAGAGAATATATAATAAAATACTTTTTGTTGGTCGTTAGAAAAAATAATAAGCCTTTAATCAGAAAGCTTATATATTGTTTCATGCCTAAGACCATTCATAATATATTATTATTCATATAAATGTCTAAACGTGTGAGGCCAAAACACCATGTAAACCCCCCCCCCCCCCCCCAAATTTTCGGTAGAGTTTTAGGGATGAACGTTGTGCACACAACATTAGAGGGTAGAAGATTTGGCCAACCAACTTTTTTTTATTAATATTAAAGATTTAATAAATAATAACTGAGTAATGATTACTGCAGAGTTTTGGGTAGAATTTTGACTACACAACTTTTTTTTACAAAACTCTAAAAAGTTGACTTGACGTCACGTGAAGCAAAACACTCATATTTACAAAGTTTTGACTATGCATGGTCTAAGTATATATATTATAAAAAAAATAAAAGATTTCTTTTTATATTTAGAAATTAGAGTTTTGATCAAATACAAATTAATTTAGCATGCTAACTATGTGAATCAAGTAGTGTAGTTATTATACATATAATATAGTGTAATTGCAATACAATGTAATTACATAATTATATTATTTGTATATATAATTATACTACTTAATTTGCACAATTAACACGTTAATTTAATTCGTACGTTAACGAAAAATATATCTTTTTGAATATTCGAAAAACTAATTGAGTTATCTTTTGCATGCATATATTTAAACTAACGGCGTTAAGTCTTGTCCGAATCAGTTCCCACCACCCCACTTCTTTCTCTATATAAACTTTGATTCCTCACATACAATTCAAGTGCTTCAACTGTACACTACACAGTACACACACAGCACCATTAACAATGGCAGCAACCACTAAACCGGTGATGATCGTTGGAGTCGACGAGAGTGAACAAAGCTTTTACGCACTCGAATGGACACTAGATCACTTCTTGGTACCTTCGGCCCCGAATCCTCCGTTTAACTTAATCATTGTTCACTCCAAACCTACTCCGGCTTCTTCCATGGGCTTCGCTGTTCCCGGTAATTAAACTTATCGTTATGGAGTGTTAACCGTGTCGGGTTGGCAGGTTGAAATGTTCAACCTGAACATGACCCATATTTTCCATATATTTATTTATATAGAAAACGTCAACTAAAACACGACCTGTTTAACCCGTCTGTCTAAATTTGTCAAATTGGTTGATGGGTTGTGTCGGAACATGAAATGAATCTGACCTGATCCATGACGATGTTCCCCCGGTCTTCAAGATGAACGAACCACGACTTGATCTTCTTCTCCGGTAGCTTGAGATCTGCAATGGCTTTTTGGGGGTGTGGAGGTGACTCGTAGGCGCACATGCATGGTGGCGAAGTCTTGATCTTCGGCACTGCGCATGCATGGAAGCGGAGACTTGATTCTCCGGTGGCGCGCATGCATGGTAGCAGAATCTTGATCCTCCACATTGCCCTTGCATGGTGGCGGAGTGGTGACTCGCGGGCGCGCATGCATGGCGGTGAAGTCTTCTGCGCAAAAGCAAAGGCCTGGAGTCGTCTTCCGACCCGCATGGTGGGTTTTTGCGAACGCGCATGC